>NW_028290938.1:0-98000 GCF_964205215.1 Stylophora pistillata
CCGAAGTGGATGGATATGTATGAAATGAAGCCTTCAAATGAAGTGCTACCGCTGTGCGCACTACCGTAGTAAATGAATATGTAGATATTTAACTTTTAAACTCAAGTGCTACCGCGGTCCGCAGTCCCGCAGTCGATGAATACGTATTAACTAACTTTTCAAGCGACGTGCTACCGCGGTCCGCACTCCCGCCGTGGATGAATAAGTATTAAACTAGGTGTTAAACTGAACTGTTACCGCGGACCGCAGTCCTTTAATAAGTAATAAAGTGAGCTCTAACCCTAACCCTAAGCCTAACCCTAAACCAAAACCTAGTTTGAAGTGTTTTTGGCATTTCTTGAATAAGCAACTCGTTTAATAAGCAATGAGCTAAGCACTACAATAAAGTGCTACGGCCGCATAAATTCCTAAACTCGATGGAAGCTTATTAACTTTACATACCTGTTTTAAAAATACAGTGAAATACAAACATAGAATGAAAACTATACTTAGAATGTAAGAAAAGTTACTTTTACTGAAATGTTATTTTTGAAAAGCAGGTATTAAATTCCAATGTTAAAAGCGAAAACGTTTCCATTCAATGAAATGGTTTTTGAAACATTAATCTTGAAAAGGAAATCTAAATTGATTGCCATGAAGGTTTTTGTTTTTCTTAACTTATTTCTGCTTGTCCTATAGAAATGGATTTTATTTATATGTTGCTATTTCGAGATGTGATTATTGTCCTGAAGATATTTTCTCATTGGAACTGTAATATCATTATGTAGAGGCTTGGCCAAGGCATTTTCAAATTCGTTTAGACTGACATCCGTACAGTTCGGCCAAGGGTTTGGCTTGCTTTTCACAAATACCTTGCAGGTGCTTTTTGCTCTAGGTATTCTAAATTCCACAATTCTTCCAAAGCCATCTTGCATTAATGATTCTGTAGCGGTGTTAAATTCACTTTCGGCGATTGCACGCGCTGATCTTTTGCCATGTTTGAAGGAACGATAAGATACCACAGGGCCTTGGGTCATTAAGACGTTGTCCCTGATCGTTTTTGTGGTGGGGCTGATCGATGCTTTTATCACAAGCTGCGTTTGTGACTTCTTTAAGAAACTGAAAAAGGAGAAGAAACTAATTTAAAACAATGCAAGTCAACTAGAGAAAGTTAGTCTTCACCTCTTATCAATGAGTTATCCATTACAATAGTCGGAAAAACATTACTGCATTTCTGGTAATATAGAGGTGACCCAGGCTAACTATTTTAGTCACGTAAACAATTTTAAATAGAGAGAACATATAGGGCGAAGTTTAGGTATGGAAATTGCTCCCTACTTTGAAGGAAAGGATTAAGAAGATTATTATACCTAAACTTACTGTACATATTAGGGAGAAAAAATAATCGCCACATGTTAAGTTTCATGGATGTATATTTCCATGTTCAAGTGAATTTCAAGAACTAAACTTCTCCCCATATGTTCTCTCTATTTAAACATGCGTACGTGACGCAAAAAGTGAGCCTGGATTACCTGTGCTAATAGTTATTTAGTTCGTGATTGACTCAGGTAACGTAGCAGAGTAGTTTTAAAATTAGTTTAGAAAAACAAAACTAATCGTATCACATTGGCCAATGACAAAAAAAAAAAAAAAAAAAGAAAAAGAAAAAGCGCGGAAAAAAATTCGCAACCAAGTAATGATTCATTTTCTTTTACTTCAAATTGCCTGAGATATTGAAGAAGCACGTGTTTGAAAAACATTCGCTAAACGGTGTAATGGAAAACTACGGAAAATTACTGCCACTTTCTAAACTCAAGTGCAAAGCTCTCTAAGATGTGGATAAATCATTCAAAGAGCTTTGCGCACGTCATCATTTTCTATCGGCGAATAGAATACATTTATAGAAAAAATGAAATAAGCGGATTTTCAATAGGACAAGGCCGAGTTTCTAATAATAATAATTGGAATGTGCGCAAAATAAAGGTAATTAAAGAAAAATGCAAGTTTTTGTTGTTATGATTGCTAACCTGACAGAGTATTTCCTTCTGTGTCTCGAGGTGATTCACGAAAGATGCTGCATTTTCTAGTGTTGTTTTGGATATCGTTGTATCAGGCTGTGACGAGGGTACACCGGCCAATAGTTCTTCCAGGGCGTGATTAAAGACATGTAGAGCGCAAGCTATTCTCGGAATAAGTTCTGGCGTCTTTGATTTGGGTGGCACTTTCCCATTTCTGATGGCTTCATTGACCTCAGCTACGAACTCGTCCATTTTCTCCCTGAGTAGCTCCTTCCCTCCTTCGTCGAAGACGAATTCAACGTTTTCGTCAATTCCATTTATATTCTCGAACATTTCAGAGAAGTCACTTACCACCTCGGTGGATAAATAATCGGTGGCTGCCTCCATTTCAATAAGGGTTGGACGAAAGGCAAGGGGGGTGGCAAGAAGGATTCTATCCACTAGGCCGTGTCCTTGATCCATGCGTGCGATCAGTTTGGCAGCATTTACCAGTTGCGTGGAACCAAGGAGACAGAAGGGCGTATTTGGAAGGATCAATCTGCTTTCCTCTGTAGAGAAGTGATATGAGCAGCGCTCGGCCGAAAATAATTTGCAGAGAAGCTGGATATCTCCGGTAGCGTTGTCTTCATCGGACTTAAGAAGCTTGTTTAATATGTCGAAGATCTCTGGAGAGAGAATCATTCCTTTCTTCTTCTTCGCAAGAAGTTTTACCAGTCCCGACGAGGTGGTTTTGCTTATTATGGCTTCGGTTAAGCCTAGATTTTCCAGTGGATCCTGGGCTGCATACTGGATAGCAGAAGATTTTCCTTTAGGAGACAAAAGTAACAAAAATTTGATAGCCTCATAATAGAAGGTCTTTTAGAATTTAATTGAACCTACAGCAAGATTTAGTGATGAAAACCTATTGGCGTGCAGAGAGCAAGGGTACTACGAGAAGTAAAAGTGCAAGTGAAAAAGATTCCAATTGAACTTACCCGTTCCGGGGTATCCCACAAATATAGAAAATATGTTTAATGGTTGCTTGTGTGTGGTGATGTTAACTTGTGCGTTGTTGGATGCCAGTATGAAGCCTGTAGTTGTTAGCAGCGAAGGAATAAAATATCCTTCGCAGCTTCCGACGGAGACGGCCTTATTCTTCACAAATTGATAAACATCTTCGTTGGGAAATAGCTTGTGGTACGGGAACTGGAACGAATTCAACCTTATCTGAAGGTTGATCCATGTCTGTTCGTGCTGTTTGTTGAGTTTGGATACAGCGTACATTTTGATGTTGAAGGCCAGAACGATTATAATCTACTGAAATTAGGAAGGCCAGAACGAGTATAATATACTGAAATTAGCATGGATTGAGAAGGGAATAGCCCCTAGGGAGCAGTGCGGACCGCAAGGAATAGGAAAGTTGTGATATAAATGATTGAAACCGAGATGTAAAGGTGCGGCCCGCCTTTGTTAGTGAACTTCATTGTATTGTATGGTTTAAAATAAGTTATTTTTGCCACTTATGAGATAATTGACTGCCCTATCAAACGCAAGTAATAGGGAAGTTGTGATAGAACTGATTGAAAGCGGCATGTAAAGGTGCGAGCCGCCACTGTTAGTGAACTTCATAGTTTTGTATGGTTTGAAATAAGTTATTTTTGCCGCTTATGAGATAATTGACTGCCCTATCAAACGCAAGTAAAAGGGAAGTTGTGATAGAGCTGATTGAAACCGGGATGTAAAGGTGCGAGCCGCCATTGTTAGTAAAGTTCATAGTATTGTATGGTTTGAAAGAAGTTATTTGGTGCGGGATTTTTTCATTGAGGGGAGATTTTGTTAATTGGAAAGGGCGGCGTGCTTTAGGAAGGTTAATGGTCTCCGAAACTTGGAAGTTATCTTTCTTTGCTTAATATAAATTGAAGTATGGAAGATAAAGGAATACAAGTTGCAATAGGATCGAAACGTGCGCTGAAAAGTGCAAAAACCAGTGCTTGTAGTGAAACCACAACATTAGAAACAGGGAAAGAGGAACGTGCTACGCAATGTGGAATGTCTCTTAAAGGGAGTTATGGTCGCAACTGTGAACACAAGAAGTGGCGATACGACAACCTGGTAGCGCAAATGCAGGACAAAGAAATGCTGGTGTACTGGTTAATGGATGAAGGGCTTATGGCGAAGGGACGTTCGTGTCCGATGTGTGCTGGAGAAATGAGTTTGACGAGGTGCGAGGATCGATCGGATGGTTTGAAGTGGGAATGCAGAAAGCAAGTTAACGGTAAAAGACACAAGGCAGAAGTTTCGATTAGGAAAGGAAGCTGGTTCGAGAAGAGCAATATGACTTTAGAAGAAATTTTGAAGTTGACATACTGGTGGTGCCAGGATCTTGATCAGGCGCAGATAAAACATGAAGTAGGACTTGCGGAAAGCACTGGGGTGGACTGGGACAGCTTCTGTCGCGAAGTTTGCGAAATAATTCTACTTGAAAACGGTGAAAAACTGGGTGGAAAAGGAAAAGTGGTACAGATCGACGAGAGTAAATTTGGCAAGAGGAGATACCACCGAGGTCATCACGTCGAAGGCCAGTGGGTCTTTGGAGGAATCGAGGAAGGCAGCAGGAAATGTTTCGTCGTGGCAGTTGAAAAACGGGACGAACAAACACTACTGCCCATTATCCAAAAATGGATTGAACCTGGAACTATCATTGTTTCTGATTGCTGGAAAGCGTACTCTACACTTGAGAAACATGGTTATGAACATCGAACAGTTAATCATTCGGTAGAATTTGTGAACAAAGAAGGTGACCATACCAATAAAATTGAAGGTCATTGGAGGAGGCATGCAAAGTGTAAACTACCAATGTTTGGCGTTCGAAAGCATCTTTTCTCCACATATTTGGCTGAAATTATGTGGAGGTACATGCACCGCAATGACGATTTGTTTAGTGTATTTTTAAAAGATGTAAAGAAAGTTTATGATATTACTACAGAAAAGCTTTAACTTTTAAAAGCGTGTTAAGAATGTATGATGAAGCGAAGAAATATGTATAATTAATTCTCCATCGCTTTCTCAAAGAACGTAGAATGCTTCTTGTTATTATTGATATAAATGTATGATTAAGCTACAAAATATGTATGATTAATTCTCCATCGCTTTTTCAAAGAACGTGGAATGGTTCTTGTTATTATTGAAAGTGAAGGCAAAGCTCTATTAGGCGGTCACCCTCGGGAGTGAGCCAAATGAAAGGTTAATAGAGGTTTACCGGCCAAGTTAAGAAATGAAGAATTTGTTGTGTTTTATTATGTTTTGAAAGCAATTGTAATTGTTGAGGGAATGAGTGTTTCAAAATATCCGGAAATAAATGCAGATACTAAGCACGATATTTAATATAATGCAGATATTAGGTAAAGTATGTAAAGTATGTCGACTGCGGTACTGCGGTAGCAGGATTTGATGAATGATTTTTCAGTGGCCGGGTATTCTGAAGTTTAGCCCGGGAATGAGGTTGATTGACACCTGTCAATCGGGCGTGACTTTTGAAAAAAACACATCCAAATTCAATTGTCATTTAAAAAGAAGTGTGATAACATTTCACATGTCGCAAAACGCCATACGCAGGTCTACTCATTGCTGTTGAGATGAAGTGGTGAAAAGGATTTTGGAATTTTTTACAATTTTATGAATTGGGCGCAAAAATGGTTTTTGTCACTCATTTCATGGACTGTAACTCGATAACCCTCATTCCTATAGCCTTCAAATTTGGCAGGCAACTGCTACAGCAGCTATTCTATTGTTCCTATAAGCAGTAAATGAATTCATTGAAACGCACGACATTTAAAGCGCGCAAGAAAAGACGAGAAGGGTCCAAAAATAACTCCTCTTTTTATAATTCTAGTGGAAAGTACTTTCAAAGCTGATTGCATCGATGTAAGTTTAACGAGAAACGGATGAGAATTGATTTTTCTACGAATTTTGAAAGCTGAGAAAGATAGGTCTGCAAAGCGTACTTATTTCACCCCGTCAAACAAGGAAATTCGTAGAAAATTCTCCAATGGATCATTTTCTACACCCATTAAACCACACCACTGTCAATAAAATGAACAATCATTTCAATGTCCTCTTCTCTCAGTTTCGGGAGGTTTTCATGGTTTTCGTAGCCTTTCAAACGGAACTGTCAAAATGCCCCTTTTTTTCGACTTTTTTCGATACGTGGGAAGGGAAGCTGAAACTCACTGAGCTTGTAGACCAGTCGCATGGGTACCACCAATTCCCCTGAGACTATCTACTGCACCCGGGAATCCATTTTGGCCGCGTGGTCATTTCTTTCATGCAAGTAGCGGGCGTGAGTACAAGACTCACCGCCTTTTTTAGCACATGTGCCTCATAGTGCACAGCCTCTCCCTCGCAGGCGTGCCACACCGGCGCCCGTGATTTGGCAGGAGGTGCACGCCTACTCCCCGACTCCCCTGGGACTATCTAGTGCACCCGCGAATCCGTTTTGACCGCGTGGTGATGTGTTTCTTGGAAGTAGCAGGCGTGAGTACAAGGCTCACCCCTTCCTCTTGCACACCGTCTCACTCTCACGCATGCCACTCCGTCGCCCGTGATTTCTCGGAGTTGCGGCTCTATTTCCGAGGCTCCGCTGGGTCTAGTGCACCTGGGATTTCATTTTGGTGGCGTTTTCATGCGTTTTGTGGAAGTGGCAGGCGTGAGTACAAGGCTCACCGCCTTTTTTAGCACATGTGCCTCATAGTGCACAGCCTCTCACTCGCAGGCGTGCCACACCGGCGCCCGTGATTTGGCAGGAGGTGCGCGCCTACTCGCCGACTCCCCTGGGACTATCTAGTGCACCCGCGAATCCGTTTTGACCGCGTGGTGATGTGTTTCTTGGAAGTAGCAGGCGTGAGTACAAGGCTCACCCCTTCCTCTTGCACACCGTCTCACTCTCACGCATGCCACTCCGTCGCCCGTGAGTTCCCGGAGTTGCGCGTCTATTGCCGAGGATCCGCTGGGTCTAGTGCACCTGGGATTTGATTCTGGTGGCGTTGTCATGCGTTTCGTGGAAGTGGCAGGCGTGAGTACAAGGCTCACCGCCTTCTTCAGCACATGTGCCTCACAGTGCACAGCCTCTCACTCGCAGGCGTGCCACTACGGCTGCCGTGATTTGGCAGGAGGTGCCCGACTACTCTCCAACTCCCCTGGGACTATCTACTGCACCCGAGAATCCGTTTTGTCCGCGTTGTCATGCGTTTCGTGGAAGTGGCATGCGTTGTCATACAAGGCTCACCGCCTTCTTTAGCACACGTGCCACTTAGTGCACAGTCTCTCACTCGCAGGCGTGTCACGCCGACGCCAGTGACTTGCAGGAGGAGCGCGCCTACTCCCCGATTCCCCTGAGACTATCTACTGCACCCGGGAATCCATTTTGGCCGCGTGGTCATTTCTTTCATGCAAGTAGCGGGCGTGAGTACAAGACTCACCGCCTTTTTTAGCACATGTGCCTCATAGTGCACAGCCTCTCCCTCGCAGGCGTGCCACACCGGCGCCCGTGATTTGGCAGGAGGTGCACGCCTACTCCCCGACTCCCCTGGGACTATCTAGTGCACCCGACCATCCGTTTTGGCCGCGTGGTAATGTGTTTCGTGGAAGTAGCAGGCGTGACTACAAGGCCCACCCCTTCCTTTTGCACAGCCTCTCACTCTCACGCATGCCACTCCGTCGCCCGTGATTTCTCGGAGTTGCGGCTCTATTTCCGAGGCTCCCCTGTGTCTAGTGCACCTGGGATTTCATTTTGGTGGCGTTTTCATGCGTTTTGTGGAAGTGGCAGGCGTGAGTACAAGGCTCACCGCCTTTTTTAGCACATGTGCCTCATAGTGCACAGCCTCTCACTCGCAGGCGTGCCACACCGGCGCCCGTGATTTGGCAGGAGGTGCCCGCCTACTCGCCGACTCCCCTGGGACTATCTAGTGCACCCGCGAATCCGTTTTGACCGCGTGGTGATGTGTTTCTTGGAAGTAGCAGGCGTGAGTACAAGGCTCACCCCTTCCTCTTGCACACCGTCTCACTCTCACGCATGCCACTCCGTCGCCCGTGAGTTCCCAGAGTTGCGCGTCTATTGCCGAGGATCCGCTGGGTCTAGTGCACCTGGGATTTGTTTCTGGTGGCGTTGTCATGCGTTTCGTGGAAGTGGCAGGCGTGAGTACAAGGCTCACCGCCTTCTTTAGCACATGTGCCTCACAGTGCACAGCCTCTCACTCGCAGGCGTGCCACTACGGCTGCCGTGATTTGGCAGGAGGTGCCCGACTACTCTCCAACTCCCCTGGGACTATCTGCTGCACCCGGGAATCCGTTTTGTCCGCGTTGTCATGCGTTTCGTGGAAGTGGCATGCGTTGTCATACAAGGCTCACCGCCTTCTTTAGCACACGTGCCTCTTAGTGCACAGTCTCTCACTCGCAGGCGTGTCACCCCGACGCCAGTGACTTGCAGGAGGAGCGCGCCTACTCCCCGATTCCCCTGAGACTATCTACTGCACCCGGGAATCCATTTTGGCCGCGTGGTCATTTCTTTCATGCAAGTAGCGGGCGTGAGTACAAGACTCACCGCCTTTTTTAGCACATGTGCCTCATAGTGCACAGCCTCTCCCTCGCAGGCGTGCCACACCGGCGCCCGTGATTTGGCAGGAGGTGCGCGCCTACTCCCCGACTCCCCTGGGACTATCTAGTGCACCCGACCATCCGTTTTGGCCGCGTGGTAATGTGTTTCGTGGAAGTAGCAGGCGTGACTACAAGGCCCACCCCTTCCTTTTGCACAGCCTCTCACTCTCACGCATGCCACTCCGTCGCCCGTGATTTCTCGGAGTTGCGGCTCTATTTCCGAGGCTCCCCTGTGTCTAGTGCACCTGGGATTTCATTTTGGTGGCGTTTTCATGCGTTTTGTGGAAGTGGCAGGCGTGAGTACAAGGCTCACCGCCTTTTTTAGCACATGTGCCTCATAGTGCACAGCCTCTCACTCGCAGGCGTGCCACACCGGCGCCCGTGATTTGGCAGGAGGTGCCCGCCTACTCGCCGACTCCCCTGGGACTATCTAGTGCACCCGCGAATCCGTTTTGACCGCGTGGTAATGTGTTTCTTGGAAGTAGCAGGCGTGAGTACAAGGCTCACCCCTTCCTCTTGCACACCGTCTCACTCTCACGCATGCCACTCCGTCGCCCGTGAGTTCCCAGAGTTGCGCGTCTATTGCCGAGGATCCGCTGGGTCTAGTGCACCTGGGATTTGTTTCTGGTGGCGTTGTCATGCGTTTCGTGGAAGTGGCAGGCGTGAGTACAAGGCTCACCGCCTTCTTTAGCACATGTGCCTCACAGTGCACAGCCTCTCACTCGCAGGCGTGCCACTACGGCTGCCGTGATTTGGCAGGAGGTGCCCGACTACTCTCCAACTCCCCTGGGACTATCTGCTGCACCCGGGAATCCGTTTTGTCCGCGTTGTCATGCGTTTCGTGGAAGTGGCATGCGTTGTCATACAAGGCTCACCGCCTTCTTTAGCACACGTGCCTCTTAGTGCACAGTCTCTCACTCGCAGGCGTGTCACCCCGACGCCAGTGACTTGCAGGAGGAGCGCGCCTACTCCCCGATTCCCCTGAGACTATCTACTGCACCCGGGAATCCATTTTGGCCGCGTGGTCATTTCTTTCATGCAAGTAGCGGGCGTGAGTACAAGACTCACCGCCTTTTTTAGCACATGTGCCTCATAGTGCACAGCCTCTCCCTCGCAGGCGTGCCACACCGGCGCCCGTGATTTGGCAGGAGGTGCGCGCCTACTCCCCGACTCCCCTGGGACTATCTAGTGCACCCGACCATCCGTTTTGGCCGCGTGGTAATGTGTTTCGTGGAAGTAGCAGGCGTGACTACAAGGCCCACCCCTTCCTTTTGCACAGCCTCTCACTCTCACGCATGCCACTCCGTCGCCCGTGATTTCTCGGAGTTGCGGCTCTATTTCCGAGGCTCCCCTGTGTCTAGTGCACCTGGGATTTCATTTTGGTGGCGTTTTCATGCGTTTTGTGGAAGTGGCAGGCGTGAGTACAAGGCTCACCGCCTTTTTTAGCACATGTGCCTCATAGTGCACAGCCTCTCACTCGCAGGCGTGCCACACCGGCGCCCGTGATTTGGCAGGAGGTGCCCGCCTACTCGCCGACTCCCCTGGGACTATCTAGTGCACCCGCGAATCCGTTTTGACCGCGTGGTGATGTGTTTCTTGGAAGTAGCAGGCGTGAGTACAAGGCTCACCCCTTCCTCTTGCACACCGTCTCACTCTCACGCATGCCACTCCGTCGCCCGTGAGTTCCCAGAGTTGCGCGTCTATTGCCGAGGATCCGCTGGGTCTAGTGCACCTGGGATTTGTTTCTGGTGGCGTTGTCATGCGTTTCGTGGAAGTGGCAGGCGTGAGTACAAGGCTCACCGCCTTCTTTAGCACATGTGCCTCACAGTGCACAGCCTCTCACTCGCAGGCGTGCCA
This sequence comes from Stylophora pistillata, assembly GCF_964205215.1. Classification (NCBI taxonomy): domain Eukaryota; kingdom Metazoa; phylum Cnidaria; class Anthozoa; order Scleractinia; family Pocilloporidae; genus Stylophora; species Stylophora pistillata. Next base: position 10,485 of record NW_028290938.1, read on the forward strand.
CTACGGCTGCCGTGATTTGGCAGGAGGTGCCCGACTACTCTCCAACTCCCCTGGGACTATCTGCTGCACCCGGGAATCCGTTTTGTCCGCGTTGTCATGCGTTTCGTGGAAGTGGCATGCGTTGTCATACAAGGCTCACCGCCTTCTTTAGCACACGTGCCTCTTAGTGCACAGTCTCTCACTCGCAGGCGTGTCACCCCGACGCCAGTGACTTGCAGGAGGAGCGCGCCTACTCCCCGATTCCCCTGAGACTATCTACTGCACCCGGGAATCCATTTTGGCCGCGTGGTCATTTCTTTCATGCAAGTAGCGGGCGTGAGTACAAGACTCACCGCCTTTTTTAGCACATGTGCCTCATAGTGCACAGCCTCTCACTCGCAGGCGTGCCACACCGGCGCCCGTGATTTGGCAGGAGGTGCGCGCCTACTCCCCGACTCCCCTGGGACTATCTAGTGCACCCGCGAATCCGTTTTGGCCGCGTGGTCATGTGATAGGTGGAAGTAGCAGGCGTGACTACAAGGCTCACCCCTTCCTTTTGCACAGCCTCTCACTCTCACGCATGCCACTCCGTCGCCCGTGATTTCTCGGAGTTGCGGCTCTATTTCCGAGGCTCCCCTGTGTCTAGTGCACCTGGGATTTCATTTTGGTGGCGTTTTCATGCGTTTTGTGGAAGTGGCAGGCGTGAGTACAAGGCTCACCGCCTTTTTTAGCACATGTGCCTCATAGTGCACAGCCTCTCCCTCGCAGGCGTGCCACACCGGCGCCCGTGATTTGGCAGGAGGTGCGCGCCTACTCCCCGACTCCCCTGGGACTATCTAGTGCACCCGACCATCCGTTTTGGCCGCGTGGTAATGTGTTTCGTGGAAGTAGCAGGCGTGAGTACTAGGCTCACCCTTTCCTCTTGCACACCGTCTCACTCTCACGCATGCCACTCCGTCGCCCGTGAGTTCCCGGAGTTGCGCCTCTATTGGCGAGGTTCCGCTGGGTCTAGTGCACCTGGGATTTCATTTTGGTGGCGTTTTCATGCGTTTTGTGGAAGTGGCAGGCGTGAGTACAAGGCTCACCGCCTTCTTTAGCACATGTGCCTCATAGTGCACAGCCTCTCACTCGCAGGCGTGCCACACCGGCGCCCGTGATTTGGCAGGAGGTGCGCGCCTACTCGCCGACTCCCCTGGGACTATCTAGTGCACCCGCGAATCCGTTTTGACCGCGTGGTGATGTGTTTCTTGGAAGTAGCAGGCGTGAGTACAAGGCTCACCCCTTCCTCTTGCACACCGTCTCACTCTCACGCATGCCACTCCGTCGCCCGTGAGTTCCCGGAGTTGCGCGTCTATTGCCGAGGATCCGCTGGGTCTAGTGCACCTGGGATTTGATTCTGGTGGCGTTGTCATGCGTTTCGTGGAAGTGGCAGGCGTGAGTACAAGGCTCACCGCCTTCTTCAGCACATGTGCCTCACAGTGCACAGCCTCTCACTCGCAGGCGTGCCACTACGGCTGCCGTGATTTGGCAGGAGGTGCCCGACTACTCTCCAACTCCCCTGGGACTATCTACTGCACCCGAGAATCCGTTTTGTCCGCGTTGTCATGCGTTTCGTGGAAGTGGCATGCGTTGTCATACAAGGCTCACCGCCTTCTTTAGCACACGTGCCACTTAGTGCACAGTCTCTCACTCGCAGGCGTGTCACGCCGACGCCAGTGACTTGCAGGAGGAGCGCGCCTACTCCCCGATTCCCCTGAGACTATCTACTGCACCCGGGAATCCATTTTGGCCGCGTGGTCATTTCTTTCATGCAAGTAGCGGGCGTGAGTACAAGACTCACCGCCTTTTTTAGCACATGTGCCTCATAGTGCACAGCCTCTCCCTCGCAGGCGTGCCACACCGGCGCCCGTGATTTGGCAGGAGGTGCACGCCTACTCCCCGACTCCCCTGGGACTATCTAGTGCACCCGACCATCCGTTTTGGCCGCGTGGTGATGTGTTTCGTGGAAGTAGCAGGCGTGACTACAAGGCCCACCCCTTCCTTTTGCACAGCCTCTCACTCTCACGCATGCCACTCCGTCGCCCGTGATTTCTCGGAGTTGCGGCTCTATTTCCGAGGCTCCGCTGGGTCTAGTGCACCTGGGATTTCATTTTGGTGGCGTTTTCATGCGTTTTGTGGAAGTGGCAGGCGTGAGTACAAGGCTCACCGCCTTTTTTAGCACATGTGCCTCATAGTGCACAGCCTCTCACTCGCAGGCGTGCCACACCGGCGCCCGTGATTTGGCAGGAGGTGCGCGCCTACTCGCCGACTCCCCTGGGACTATCTAGTGCACCCGCGAATCCGTTTTGACCGCGTGGTGATGTGTTTCTTGGAAGTAGCAGGCGTGAGTACAAGGCTCACCCCTTCCTCTTGCACACCGTCTCACTCTCACGCATGCCACTCCGTCGCCCGTGAGTTCCCGGAGTTGCGCGTCTATTGCCGAGGATCCGCTGGGTCTAGTGCACCTGGGATTTGATTCTGGTGGCGTTGTCATGCGTTTCGTGGAAGTGGCAGGCGTGAGTACAAGGCTCACCGCCTTCTTCAGCACATGTGCCTCACAGTGCACAGCCTCTCACTCGCAGGCGTGCCACTACGGCTGCCGTGATTTGGCAGGAGGTGCCCGACTACTCTCCAACTCCCCTGGGACTATCTACTGCACCCGAGAATCCGTTTTGTCCGCGTTGTCATGCGTTTCGTGGAAGTGGCATGCGTTGTCATACAAGGCTCACCGCCTTCTTTAGCACACGTGCCACTTAGTGCACAGTCTCTCACTCGCAGGCGTGTCACGCCGACGCCAGTGACTTGCAGGAGGAGCGCGCCTACTCCCCGATTCCCCTGAGACTATCTACTGCACCCGGGAATCCATTTTGGCCGCGTGGTCATTTCTTTCATGCAAGTAGCGGGCGTGAGTACAAGACTCACCGCCTTTTTTAGCACATGTGCCTCATAGTGCACAGCCTCTCCCTCGCAGGCGTGCCACACCGGCGCCCGTGATTTGGCAGGAGGTGCACGCCTACTCCCCGACTCCCCTGGGACTATCTAGTGCACCCGACCATCCGTTTTGGCCGCGTGGTAATGTGTTTCGTGGAAGTAGCAGGCGTGACTACAAGGCCCACCCCTTCCTTTTGCACAGCCTCTCACTCTCACGCATGCCACTCCGTCGCCCGTGATTTCTCGGAGTTGCGGCTCTATTTCCGAGGCTCCCCTGTGTCTAGTGCACCTGGGATTTCATTTTGGTGGCGTTTTCATGCGTTTTGTGGAAGTGGCAGGCGTGAGTACAAGGCTCACCGCCTTTTTTAGCACATGTGCCTCATAGTGCACAGCCTCTCACTCGCAGGCGTGCCACACCGGCGCCCGTGATTTGGCAGGAGGTGCCCGCCTACTCGCCGACTCCCCTGGGACTATCTAGTGCACCCGCGAATCCGTTTTGACCGCGTGGTGATGTGTTTCTTGGAAGTAGCAGGCGTGAGTACAAGGCTCACCCCTTCCTCTTGCACACCGTCTCACTCTCACGCATGCCACTCCGTCGCCCGTGAGTTCCCAGAGTTGCGCGTCTATTGCCGAGGATCCGCTGGGTCTAGTGCACCTGGGATTTGTTTCTGGTGGCGTTGTCATGCGTTTCGTGGAAGTGGCAGGCGTGAGTACAAGGCTCACCGCCTTCTTTAGCACATGTGCCTCACAGTGCACAGCCTCTCACTCGCAGGCGTGCCACTACGGCTGCCGTGATTTGGCAGGAGGTGCCCGACTACTCTCCAACTCCCCTGGGACTATCTGCTGCACCCGGGAATCCGTTTTGTCCGCGTTGTCATGCGTTTCGTGGAAGTGGCATGCGTTGTCATACAAGGCTCACCGCCTTCTTTAGCACACGTGCCTCTTAGTGCACAGTCTCTCACTCGCAGGCGTGTCACCCCGACGCCAGTGACTTGCAGGAGGAGCGCGCCTACTCCCCGATTCCCCTGAGACTATCTACTGCACCCGGGAATCCATTTTGGCCGCGTGGTCATTTCTTTCATGCAAGTAGCGGGCGTGAGTACAAGACTCACCGCCTTTTTTAGCACATGTGCCTCATAGTGCACAGCCTCTCACTCGCAGGCGTGCCACACCGGCGCCCGTGATTTGGCAGGAGGTGCGCGCCTACTCCCCGACTCCCCTGGGACTATCTAGTGCACCCGCGAATCCGTTTTGGCCGCGTGGTCATGTGATAGGTGGAAGTAGCAGGCGTGACTACAAGGCTCACCCCTTCCTTTTGCACAGCCTCTCACTCTCACGCATGCCACTCCGTCGCCCGTGATTTCTCGGAGTTGCGGCTCTATTTCCGAGGCTCCCCTGTGTCTAGTGCACCTGGGATTTCATTTTGGTGGCGTTTTCATGCGTTTTGTGGAAGTGGCAGGCGTGAGTACAAGGCTCACCGCCTTTTTTAGCACATGTGCCTCATAGTGCACAGCCTCTCCCTCGCAGGCGTGCCACACCGGCGCCCGTGATTTGGCAGGAGGTGCGCGCCTACTCCCCGACTCCCCTGGGACTATCTAGTGCACCCGACCATCCGTTTTGGCCGCGTGGTAATGTGTTTCGTGGAAGTAGCAGGCGTGAGTACTAGGCTCACCCTTTCCTCTTGCACACCGTCTCACTCTCACGCATGCCACTCCGTCGCCCGTGAGTTCCCGGAGTTGCGCCTCTATTGGCGAGGTTCCGCTGGGTCTAGTGCACCTGGGATTTCATTTTGGTGGCGTTTTCATGCGTTTTGTGGAAGTGGCAGGCGTGAGTACAAGGCTCACCGCCTTCTTTAGCACATGTGCCTCATAGTGCACAGCCTCTCACTCGCAGGCGTGCCACACCGGCGCCCGTGATTTGGCAGGAGGTGCGCGCCTACTCGCCGACTCCCCTGGGACTATCTAGTGCACCCGCGAATCCGTTTTGACCGCGTGGTGATGTGTTTCTTGGAAGTAGCAGGCGTGAGTACAAGGCTCACCCCTTCCTCTTGCACACCGTCTCACTCTCACGCATGCCACTCCGTCGCCCGTGAGTTCCCGGAGTTGCGCGTCTATTGCCGAGGATCCGCTGGGTCTAGTGCACCTGGGATTTGATTCTGGTGGCGTTGTCATGCGTTTCGTGGAAGTGGCAGGCGTGAGTACAAGGCTCACCGCCTTCTTCAGCACATGTGCCTCACAGTGCACAGCCTCTCACTCGCAGGCGTGCCACTACGGCTGCCGTGATTTGGCAGGAGGTGCCCGACTACTCTCCAACTCCCCTGGGACTATCTACTGCACCCGAGAATCCGTTTTGTCCGCGTTGTCATGCGTTTCGTGGAAGTGGCATGCGTTGTCATACAAGGCTCACCGCCTTCTTTAGCACACGTGCCACTTAGTGCACAGTCTCTCACTCGCAGGCGTGTCACGCCGACGCCAGTGACTTGCAGGAGGAGCGCGCCTACTCCCCGATTCCCCTGAGACTATCTACTGCACCCGGGAATCCATTTTGGCCGCGTGGTCATTTCTTTCATGCAAGTAGCGGGCGTGAGTACAAGACTCACCGCCTTTTTTAGCACATGTGCCTCATAGTGCACAGCCTCTCCCTCGCAGGCGTGCCACACCGGCGCCCGTGATTTGGCAGGAGGTGCACGCCTACTCCCCGACTCCCCTGGGACTATCTAGTGCACCCGACCATCCGTTTTGGCCGCGTGGTGATGTGTTTCGTGGAAGTAGCAGGCGTGACTACAAGGCCCACCCCTTCCTTTTGCACAGCCTCTCACTCTCACGCATGCCACTCCGTCGCCCGTGATTTCTCGGAGTTGCGGCTCTATTTCCGAGGCTCCGCTGGGTCTAGTGCACCTGGGATTTCATTTTGGTGGCGTTTTCATGCGTTTTGTGGAAGTGGCAGGCGTGAGTACAAGGCTCACCGCCTTTTTTAGCACATGTGCCTCATAGTGCACAGCCTCTCACTCGCAGGCGTGCCACACCGGCGCCCGTGATTTGGCAGGAGGTGCGCGCCTACTCGCCGACTCCCCTGGGACTATCTAGTGCACCCGCGAATCCGTTTTGACCGCGTGGTGATGTGTTTCTTGGAAGTAGCAGGCGTGAGTACAAGGCTCACCCCTTCCTCTTGCACACCGTCTCACTCTCACGCATGCCACTCCGTCGCCCGTGAGTTCCCGGAGTTGCGCGTCTATTGCCGAGGATCCGCTGGGTCTAGTGCACCTGGGATTTGATTCTGGTGGCGTTGTCATGCGTTTCGTGGAAGTGGCAGGCGTGAGTACAAGGCTCACCGCCTTCTTCAGCACATGTGCCTCACAGTGCACAGCCTCTCACTCGCAGGCGTGCCACTACGGCTGCCGTGATTTGGCAGGAGGTGCCCGACTACTCTCCAACTCCCCTGGGACTATCTACTGCACCCGAGAATCCGTTTTGTCCGCGTTGTCATGCGTTTCGTGGAAGTGGCATGCGTTGTCATACAAGGCTCACCGCCTTCTTTAGCACACGTGCCACTTAGTGCACAGTCTCTCACTCGCAGGCGTGTCACGCCGACGCCAGTGACTTGCAGGAGGAGCGCGCCTACTCCCCGATTCCCCTGAGACTATCTACTGCACCCGGGAATCCATTTTGGCCGCGTGGTCATTTCTTTCATGCAAGTAGCGGGCGTGAGTACAAGACTCACCGCCTTTTTTAGCACATGTGCCTCATAGTGCACAGCCTCTCCCTCGCAGGCGTGCCACACCGGCGCCCGTGATTTGGCAGGAGGTGCACGCCTACTCCCCGACTCCCCTGGGACTATCTAGTGCACCCGACCATCCGTTTTGGCCGCGTGGTAATGTGTTTCGTGGAAGTAGCAGGCGTGACTACAAGGCCCACCCCTTCCTTTTGCACAGCCTCTCACTCTCACGCATGCCACTCCGTCGCCCGTGATTTCTCGGAGTTGCGGCTCTATTTCCGAGGCTCCCCTGTGTCTAGTGCACCTGGGATTTCATTTTGGTGGCGTTTTCATGCGTTTTGTGGAAGTGGCAGGCGTGAGTACAAGGCTCACCGCCTTTTTTAGCACATGTGCCTCATAGTGCACAGCCTCTCACTCGCAGGCGTGCCACACCGGCGCCCGTGATTTGGCAGGAGGTGCCCGCCTACTCGCCGACTCCCCTGGGACTATCTAGTGCACCCGCGAATCCGTTTTGACCGCGTGGTGATGTGTTTCTTGGAAGTAGCAGGCGTGAGTACAAGGCTCACCCCTTCCTCTTGCACACCGTCTCACTCTCACGCATGCCACTCCGTCGCCCGTGAGTTCCCAGAGTTGCGCGTCTATTGCCGAGGATCCGCTGGGTCTAGTGCACCTGGGATTTGTTTCTGGTGGCGTTGTCATGCGTTTCGTGGAAGTGGCAGGCGTGAGTACAAGGCTCACCGCCTTCTTTAGCACATGTGCCTCACAGTGCACAGCCTCTCACTCGCAGGCGTGCCACTACGGCTGCCGTGATTTGGCAGGAGGTGCCCGACTACTCTCCAACTCCCCTGGGACTATCTGCTGCACCCGGGAATCCGTTTTGTCCGCGTTGTCATGCGTTTCGTGGAAGTGGCATGCGTTGTCATACAAGGCTCACCGCCTTCTTTAGCACACGTGCCTCTTAGTGCACAGTCTCTCACTCGCAGGCGTGTCACCCCGACGCCAGTGACTTGCAGGAGGAGCGCGCCTACTCCCCGATTCCCCTGAGACTATCTACTGCACCCGGGAATCCATTTTGGCCGCGTGGTCATTTCTTTCATGCAAGTAGCGGGCGTGAGTACAAGACTCACCGCCTTTTTTAGCACATGTGCCTCATAGTGCACAGCCTCTCCCTCGCAGGCGTGCCACACCGGCGCCCGTGATTTGGCAGGAGGTGCGCGCCTACTCCCCGACTCCCCTGGGACTATCTAGTGCACCCGACCATCCGTTTTGGCCGCGTGGTAATGTGTTTCGTGGAAGTAGCAGGCGTGACTACAAGGCCCACCCCTTCCTTTTGCACAGCCTCTCACTCTCACGCATGCCACTCCGTCGCCCGTGATTTCTCGGAGTTGCGGCTCTATTTCCGAGGCTCCCCTGTGTCTAGTGCACCTGGGATTTCATTTTGGTGGCGTTTTCATGCGTTTTGTGGAAGTGGCAGGCGTGAGTACAAGGCTCACCGCCTTTTTTAGCACATGTGCCTCATAGTGCACAGCCTCTCACTCGCAGGCGTGCCACACCGGCGCCCGTGATTTGGCAGGAGGTGCCCGCCTACTCGCCGACTCCCCTGGGACTATCTAGTGCACCCGCGAATCCGTTTTGACCGCGTGGTAATGTGTTTCTTGGAAGTAGCAGGCGTGAGTACAAGGCTCACCCCTTCCTCTTGCACACCGTCTCACTCTCACGCATGCCACTCCGTCGCCCGTGAGTTCCCAGAGTTGCGCGTCTATTGCCGAGGATCCGCTGGGTCTAGTGCACCTGGGATTTGTTTCTGGTGGCGTTGTCATGCGTTTCGTGGAAGTGGCAGGCGTGAGTACAAGGCTCACCGCCTTCTTTAGCACATGTGCCTCACAGTGCACAGCCTCTCACTCGCAGGCGTGCCACTACGGCTGCCGTGATTTGGCAGGAGGTGCCCGACTACTCTCCAACTCCCCTGGGACTATCTGCTGCACCCGGGAATCCGTTTTGTCCGCGTTGTCATGCGTTTCGTGGAAGTGGCATGCGTTGTCATACAAGGCTCACCGCCTTCTTTAGCACACGTGCCTCTTAGTGCACAGTCTCTCACTCGCAGGCGTGTCACCCCGACGCCAGTGACTTGCAGGAGGAGCGCGCCTACTCCCCGATTCCCCTGAGACTATCTACTGCACCCGGGAATCCATTTTGGCCGCGTGGTCATTTCTTTCATGCAAGTAGCGGGCGTGAGTACAAGACTCACCGCCTTTTTTAGCACATGTGCCTCATAGTGCACAGCCTCTCCCTCGCAGGCGTGCCACACCGGCGCCCGTGATTTGGCAGGAGGTGCGCGCCTACTCCCCGACTCCCCTGGGACTATCTAGTGCACCCGACCATCCGTTTTGGCCGCGTGGTAATGTGTTTCGTGGAAGTAGCAGGCGTGACTACAAGGCCCACCCCTTCCTTTTGCACAGCCTCTCACTCTCACGCATGCCACTCCGTCGCCCGTGATTTCTCGGAGTTGCGGCTCTATTTCCGAGGCTCCCCTGTGTCTAGTGCACCTGGGATTTCATTTTGGTGGCGTTTTCATGCGTTTTGTGGAAGTGGCAGGCGTGAGTACAAGGCTCACCGCCTTTTTTAGCACATGTGCCTCATAGTGCACAGCCTCTCACTCGCAGGCGTGCCACACCGGCGCCCGTGATTTGGCAGGAGGTGCCCGCCTACTCGCCGACTCCCCTGGGACTATCTAGTGCACCCGCGAATCCGTTTTGACCGCGTGGTGATGTGTTTCTTGGAAGTAGCAGGCGTGAGTACAAGGCTCACCCCTTCCTCTTGCACACCGTCTCACTCTCACGCATGCCACTCCGTCGCCCGTGAGTTCCCAGAGTTGCGCGTCTATTGCCGAGGATCCGCTGGGTCTAGTGCACCTGGGATTTGTTTCTGGTGGCGTTGTCATGCGTTTCGTGGAAGTGGCAGGCGTGAGTACAAGGCTCACCGCCTTCTTTAGCACATGTGCCTCACAGTGCACAGCCTCTCACTCGCAGGCGTGCCACTACGGCTGCCGTGATTTGGCAGGAGGTGCCCGACTACTCTCCAACTCCCCTGGGACTATCTGCTGCACCCGGGAATCCGTTTTGTCCGCGTTGTCATGCGTTTCGTGGAAGTGGCATGCGTTGTCATACAAGGCTCACCGCCTTCTTTAGCACACGTGCCTCTTAGTGCACAGTCTCTCACTCGCAGGCGTGTCACCCCGACGCCAGTGACTTGCAGGAGGAGCGCGCCTACTCCCCGATTCCCCTGAGACTATCTACTGCACCCGGGAATCCATTTTGGCCGCGTGGTCATTTCTTTCATGCAAGTAGCGGGCGTGAGTACAAGACTCACCGCCTTTTTTAGCACATGTGCCTCATAGTGCACAGCCTCTCACTCGCAGGCGTGCCACACCGGCGCCCGTGATTTGGCAGGAGGTGCGCGCCTACTCCCCGACTCCCCTGGGACTATCTAGTGCACCCGCGAATCCGTTTTGGCCGCGTGGTCATGTGATAGGTGGAAGTAGCAGGCGTGACTACAAGGCTCACCCCTTCCTTTTGCACAGCCTCTCACTCTCACGCATGCCACTCCGTCGCCCGTGATTTCTCGGAGTTGCGGCTCTATTTCCGAGGCTCCCCTGTGTCTAGTGCACCTGGGATTTCATTTTGGTGGCGTTTTCATGCGTTTTGTGGAAGTGGCAGGCGTGAGTACAAGGCTCACCGCCTTTTTTAGCACATGTGCCTCATAGTGCACAGCCTCTCCCTCGCAGGCGTGCCACACCGGCGCCCGTGATTTGGCAGGAGGTGCGCGCCTACTCCCCGACTCCCCTGGGACTATCTAGTGCACCCGACCATCCGTTTTGGCCGCGTGGTAATGTGTTTCGTGGAAGTAGCAGGCGTGAGTACTAGGCTCACCCTTTCCTCTTGCACACCGTCTCACTCTCACGCATGCCACTCCGTCGCCCGTGAGTTCCCGGAGTTGCGCCTCTATTGGCGAGGTTCCGCTGGGTCTAGTGCACCTGGGATTTCATTTTGGTGGCGTTTTCATGCGTTTTGTGGAAGTGGCAGGCGTGAGTACAAGGCTCACCGCCTTCTTTAGCACATGTGCCTCATAGTGCACAGCCTCTCACTCGCAGGCGTGCCACACCGGCGCCCGTGATTTGGCAGGAGGTGCGCGCCTACTCGCCGACTCCCCTGGGACTATCTAGTGCACCCGCGAATCCGTTTTGACCGCGTGGTGATGTGTTTCTTGGAAGTAGCAGGCGTGAGTACAAGGCTCACCCCTTCCTCTTGCACACCGTCTCACTCTCACGCATGCCACTCCGTCGCCCGTGAGTTCCCGGAGTTGCGCGTCTATTGCCGAGGATCCGCTGGGTCTAGTGCACCTGGGATTTGATTCTGGTGGCGTTGTCATGCGTTTCGTGGAAGTGGCAGGCGTGAGTACAAGGCTCACCGCCTTCTTCAGCACATGTGCCTCACAGTGCACAGCCTCTCACTCGCAGGCGTGCCACTACGGCTGCCGTGATTTGGCAGGAGGTGCCCGACTACTCTCCAACTCCCCTGGGACTATCTACTGCACCCGAGAATCCGTTTTGTCCGCGTTGTCATGCGTTTCGTGGAAGTGGCATGCGTTGTCATACAAGGCTCACCGCCTTCTTTAGCACACGTGCCACTTAGTGCACAGTCTCTCACTCGCAGGCGTGTCACGCCGACGCCAGTGACTTGCAGGAGGAGCGCGCCTACTCCCCGATTCCCCTGAGACTATCTACTGCACCCGGGAATCCATTTTGGCCGCGTGGTCATTTCTTTCATGCAAGTAGCGGGCGTGAGTACAAGACTCACCGCCTTTTTTAGCACATGTGCCTCATAGTGCACAGCCTCTCCCTCGCAGGCGTGCCACACCGGCGCCCGTGATTTGGCAGGAGGTGCACGCCTACTCCCCGACTCCCCTGGGACTATCTAGTGCACCCGACCATCCGTTTTGGCCGCGTGGTAATGTGTTTCGTGGAAGTAGCAGGCGTGACTACAAGGCCCACCCCTTCCTTTTGCACAGCCTCTCACTCTCACGCATGCCACTCCGTCGCCCGTGATTTCTCGGAGTTGCGGCTCTATTTCCGAGGCTCCCCTGTGTCTAGTGCACCTGGGATTTCATTTTGGTGGCGTTTTCATGCGTTTTGTGGAAGTGGCAGGCGTGAGTACAAGGCTCACCGCCTTTTTTAGCACATGTGCCTCATAGTGCACAGCCTCTCACTCGCAGGCGTGCCACACCGGCGCCCGTGATTTGGCAGGAGGTGCGCGCCTACTCGCCGACTCCCCTGGGACTATCTAGTGCACCCGCGAATCCGTTTTGACCGCGTGGTGATGTGTTTCTTGGAAGTAGCAGGCGTGAGTACAAGGCTCACCCCTTCCTCTTGCACACCGTCTCACTCTCACGCATGCCACTCCGTCGCCCGTGAGTTCCCGGAGTTGCGCGTCTATTGCCGAGGATCCGCTGGGTCTAGTGCACCTGGGATTTGATTCTGGTGGCGTTGTCATGCGTTTCGTGGAAGTGGCAGGCGTGAGTACAAGGCTCACCGCCTTCTTCAGCACATGTGCCTCACAGTGCACAGCCTCTCACTCGCAGGCGTGCCACTACGGCTGCCGTGATTTGGCAGGAGGTGCCCGACTACTCTCCAACTCCCCTGGGACTATCTACTGCACCCGAGAATCCGTTTTGTCCGCGTTGTCATGCGTTTCGTGGAAGTGGCATGCGTTGTCATACAAGGCTCACCGCCTTCTTTAGCACACGTGCCACTTAGTGCACAGTCTCTCACTCGCAGGCGTGTCACGCCGACGCCAGTGACTTGCAGGAGGAGCGCGCCTACTCCCCGATTCCCCTGAGACTATCTACTGCACCCGGGAATCCATTTTGGCCGCGTGGTCATTTCTTTCATGCAAGTAGCGGGCGTGAGTACAAGACTCACCGCCTTTTTTAGCACATGTGCCTCATAGTGCACAGCCTCTCCCTCGCAGGCGTGCCACACCGGCGCCCGTGATTTGGCAGGAGGTGCACGCCTACTCCCCGACTCCCCTGGGACTATCTAGTGCACCCGCGAATCCGTTTTGACCGCGTGGTGATGTGTTTCTTGGAAGTAGCAGGCGTGAGTACAAGGCTCACCCCTTCCTCTTGCACACCGTCTCACTCTCACGCATGCCACTCCGTCGCCCGTGATTTCTCGGAGTTGCGGCTCTATTTCCGAGGCTCCGCTGGGTCTAGTGCACCTGGGATTTCATTTTGGTGGCGTTTTCATGCGTTTTGTGGAAGTGGCAGGCGTGAGTACAAGGCTCACCGCCTTTTTTAGCACATGTGCCTCATAGTGCACAGCCTCTCACTCGCAGGCGTGCCACACCGGCGCCCGTGATTTGGCAGGAGGTGCGCGCCTACTCGCCGACTCCCCTGGGACTATCTAGTGCACCCGCGAATCCGTTTTGACCGCGTGGTGATGTGTTTCTTGGAAGTAGCAGGCGTGAGTACAAGGCTCACCCCTTCCTCTTGCACACCGTCTCACTCTCACGCATGCCACTCCGTCGCCCGTGAGTTCCCGGAGTTGCGCGTCTATTGCCGAGGATCCGCTGGGTCTAGTGCACCTGGGATTTGATTCTGGTGGCGTTGTCATGCGTTTCGTGGAAGTGGCAGGCGTGAGTACAAGGCTCACCGCCTTCTTCAGCACATGTGCCTCACAGTGCACAGCCTCTCACTCGCAGGCGTGCCACTACGGCTGCCGTGATTTGGCAGGAGGTGCCCGACTACTCTCCAACTCCCCTGGAACTATCTACTGCACCCGAGAATCCGTTTTGTCCGCGTTGTCATGCGTTTCGTGGAAGTGGCATGCGTTGTCATACAAGGCTCACCGCCTTCTTTAGCACACGTGCCACTTAGTGCACAGTCTCTCACTCGCAGGCGTGTCACGCCGACGCCAGTGACTTGCAGGAGGAGCGCGCCTACTCCCCGATTCCCCTGAGACTATCTACTGCACCCGGGAATCCATTTTGGCCGCGTGGTCATTTCTTTCATGCAAGTAGCGGGCGTGAGTACAAGACTCACCGCCTTTTTTAGCACATGTGCCTCATAGTGCACAGCCTCTCCCTCGCAGGCGTGCCACACCGGCGCCCGTGATTTGGCAGGAGGTGCACGCCTACTCCCCGACTCCCCTGGGACTATCTAGTGCACCCGACCATCCGTTTTGGCCGCGTGGTAATGTGTTTCGTGGAAGTAGCAGGCGTGACTACAAGGCCCACCCCTTCCTTTTGCACAGCCTCTCACTCTCACGCATGCCACTCCGTCGCCCGTGATTTCTCGGAGTTGCGGCTCTATTTCCGAGGCTCCCCTGTGTCTAGTGCACCTGGGATTTCATTTTGGTGGCGTTTTCATGCGTTTTGTGGAAGTGGCAGGCGTGAGTACAAGGCTCACCGCCTTTTTTAGCACATGTGCCTCATAGTGCACAGCCTCTCACTCGCAGGCGTGCCACACCGGCGCCCGTGATTTGGCAGGAGGTGCCCGCCTACTCGCCGACTCCCCTGGGACTATCTAGTGCACCCGCGAATCCGTTTTGACCGCGTGGTGATGTGTTTCTTGGAAGTAGCAGGCGTGAGTACAAGGCTCACCCCTTCCTCTTGCACACCGTCTCACTCTCACGCATGCCACTCCGTCGCCCGTGAGTTCCCAGAGTTGCGCGTCTATTGCCGAGGATCCGCTGGGTCTAGTGCACCTGGGATTTGTTTCTGGTGGCGTTGTCATGCGTTTCGTGGAAGTGGCAGGCGTGAGTACAAGGCTCACCGCCTTCTTTAGCACATGTGCCTCACAGTGCACAGCCTCTCACTCGCAGGCGTGCCACTACGGCTGCCGTGATTTGGCAGGAGGTGCCCGACTACTCTCCAACTCCCCTGGGACTATCTGCTGCACCCGGGAATCCGTTTTGTCCGCGTTGTCATGCGTTTCGTGGAAGTGGCATGCGTTGTCATACAAGGCTCACCGCCTTCTTTAGCACACGTGCCTCTTAGTGCACAGTCTCTCACTCGCAGGCGTGTCACCCCGACGCCAGTGACTTGCAGGAGGAGCGCGCCTACTCCCCGATTCCCCTGAGACTATCTACTGCACCCGGGAATCCATTTTGGCCGCGTGGTCATTTCTTTCATGCAAGTAGCGGGCGTGAGTACAAGACTCACCGCCTTTTTTAGCACATGTGCCTCATAGTGCACAGCCTCTCCCTCGCAGGCGTGCCACACCGGCGCCCGTGATTTGGCAGGAGGTGCGCGCCTACTCCCCGACTCCCCTGGGACTATCTAGTGCACCCGACCATCCGTTTTGGCCGCGTGGTAATGTGTTTCGTGGAAGTAGCAGGCGTGACTACAAGGCCCACCCCTTCCTTTTGCACAGCCTCTCACTCTCACGCATGCCACTCCGTCGCCCGTGATTTCTCGGAGTTGCGGCTCTATTTCCGAGGCTCCCCTGTGTCTAGTGCACCTGGGATTTCATTTTGGTGGCGTTTTCATGCGTTTTGTGGAAGTGGCAGGCGTGAGTACAAGGCTCACCGCCTTTTTTAGCACATGTGCCTCATAGTGCACAGCCTCTCACTCGCAGGCGTGCCACACCGGCGCCCGTGATTTGGCAGGAGGTGCCCGCCTACTCGCCGACTCCCCTGGGACTATCTAGTGCACCCGCGAATCCGTTTTGACCGCGTGGTAATGTGTTTCTTGGAAGTAGCAGGCGTGAGTACAAGGCTCACCCCTTCCTCTTGCACACCGTCTCACTCTCACGCATGCCACTCCGTCGCCCGTGAGTTCCCAGAGTTGCGCGTCTATTGCCGAGGATCCGCTGGGTCTAGTGCACCTGGGATTTGTTTCTGGTGGCGTTGTCATGCGTTTCGTGGAAGTGGCAGGCGTGAGTACAAGGCTCACCGCCTTCTTTAGCACATGTGCCTCACAGTGCACAGCCTCTCACTCGCAGGCGTGCCACTACGGCTGCCGTGATTTGGCAGGAGGTGCCCGACTACTCTCCAACTCCCCTGGGACTATCTGCTGCACCCGGGAATCCGTTTTGTCCGCGTTGTCATGCGTTTCGTGGAAGTGGCATGCGTTGTCATACAAGGCTCACCGCCTTCTTTAGCACACGTGCCTCTTAGTGCACAGTCTCTCACTCGCAGGCGTGTCACCCCGACGCCAGTGACTTGCAGGAGGAGCGCGCCTACTCCCCGATTCCCCTGAGACTATCTACTGCACCCGGGAATCCATTTTGGCCGCGTGGTCATTTCTTTCATGCAAGTAGCGGGCGTGAGTACAAGACTCACCGCCTTTTTTAGCACATGTGCCTCATAGTGCACAGCCTCTCCCTCGCAGGCGTGCCACACCGGCGCCCGTGATTTGGCAGGAGGTGCGCGCCTACTCCCCGACTCCCCTGGGACTATCTAGTGCACCCGACCATCCGTTTTGGCCGCGTGGTAATGTGTTTCGTGGAAGTAGCAGGCGTGACTACAAGGCCCACCCCTTCCTTTTGCACAGCCTCTCACTCTCACGCATGCCACTCCGTCGCCCGTGATTTCTCGGAGTTGCGGCTCTATTTCCGAGGCTCCCCTGTGTCTAGTGCACCTGGGATTTCATTTTGGTGGCGTTTTCATGCGTTTTGTGGAAGTGGCAGGCGTGAGTACAAGGCTCACCGCCTTTTTTAGCACATGTGCCTCATAGTGCACAGCCTCTCACTCGCAGGCGTGCCACACCGGCGCCCGTGATTTGGCAGGAGGTGCCCGCCTACTCGCCGACTCCCCTGGGACTATCTAGTGCACCCGCGAATCCGTTTTGACCGCGTGGTGATGTGTTTCTTGGAAGTAGCAGGCGTGAGTACAAGGCTCACCCCTTCCTCTTGCACACCGTCTCACTCTCACGCATGCCACTCCGTCGCCCGTGAGTTCCCAGAGTTGCGCGTCTATTGCCGAGGATCCGCTGGGTCTAGTGCACCTGGGATTTGTTTCTGGTGGCGTTGTCATGCGTTTCGTGGAAGTGGCAGGCGTGAGTACAAGGCTCACCGCCTTCTTTAGCACATGTGCCTCACAGTGCACAGCCTCTCACTCGCAGGCGTGCCACTACGGCTGCCGTGATTTGGCAGGAGGTGCCCGACTACTCTCCAACTCCCCTGGGACTATCTGCTGCACCCGGGAATCCGTTTTGTCCGCGTTGTCATGCGTTTCGTGGAAGTGGCATGCGTTGTCATACAAGGCTCACCGCCTTCTTTAGCACACGTGCCTCTTAGTGCACAGTCTCTCACTCGCAGGCGTGTCACCCCGACGCCAGTGACTTGCAGGAGGAGCGCGCCTACTCCCCGATTCCCCTGAGACTATCTACTGCACCCGGGAATCCATTTTGGCCGCGTGGTCATTTCTTTCATGCAAGTAGCGGGCGTGAGTACAAGACTCACCGCCTTTTTTAGCACATGTGCCTCATAGTGCACAGCCTCTCACTCGCAGGCGTGCCACACCGGCGCCCGTGATTTGGCAGGAGGTGCGCGCCTACTCCCCGACTCCCCTGGGACTATCTAGTGCACCCGCGAATCCGTTTTGGCCGCGTGGTCATGTGATAGGTGGAAGTAGCAGGCGTGACTACAAGGCTCACCCCTTCCTTTTGCACAGCCTCTCACTCTCACGCATGCCACTCCGTCGCCCGTGATTTCTCGGAGTTGCGGCTCTATTTCCGAGGCTCCCCTGTGTCTAGTGCACCTGGGATTTCATTTTGGTGGCGTTTTCATGCGTTTTGTGGAAGTGGCAGGCGTGAGTACAAGGCTCACCGCCTTTTTTAGCACATGTGCCTCATAGTGCACAGCCTCTCCCTCGCAGGCGTGCCACACCGGCGCCCGTGATTTGGCAGGAGGTGCGCGCCTACTCCCCGACTCCCCTGGGACTATCTAGTGCACCCGACCATCCGTTTTGGCCGCGTGGTAATGTGTTTCGTGGAAGTAGCAGGCGTGAGTACTAGGCTCACCCTTTCCTCTTGCACACCGTCTCACTCTCACGCATGCCACTCCGTCGCCCGTGAGTTCCCGGAGTTGCGCCTCTATTGGCGAGGTTCCGCTGGGTCTAGTGCACCTGGGATTTCATTTTGGTGGCGTTTTCATGCGTTTTGTGGAAGTGGCAGGCGTGAGTACAAGGCTCACCGCCTTCTTTAGCACATGTGCCTCATAGTGCACAGCCTCTCACTCGCAGGCGTGCCACACCGGCGCCCGTGATTTGGCAGGAGGTGCGCGCCTACTCGCCGACTCCCCTGGGACTATCTAGTGCACCCGCGAATCCGTTTTGACCGCGTGGTGATGTGTTTCTTGGAAGTAGCAGGCGTGAGTACAAGGCTCACCCCTTCCTCTTGCACACCGTCTCACTCTCACGCATGCCACTCCGTCGCCCGTGAGTTCCCGGAGTTGCGCGTCTATTGCCGAGGATCCGCTGGGTCTAGTGCACCTGGGATTTGATTCTGGTGGCGTTGTCATGCGTTTCGTGGAAGTGGCAGGCGTGAGTACAAGGCTCACCGCCTTCTTCAGCACATGTGCCTCACAGTGCACAGCCTCTCACTCGCAGGCGTGCCACTACGGCTGCCGTGATTTGGCAGGAGGTGCCCGACTACTCTCCAACTCCCCTGGGACTATCTACTGCACCCGAGAATCCGTTTTGTCCGCGTTGTCATGCGTTTCGTGGAAGTGGCATGCGTTGTCATACAAGGCTCACCGCCTTCTTTAGCACACGTGCCACTTAGTGCACAGTCTCTCACTCGCAGGCGTGTCACGCCGACGCCAGTGACTTGCAGGAGGAGCGCGCCTACTCCCCGATTCCCCTGAGACTATCTACTGCACCCGGGAATCCATTTTGGCCGCGTGGTCATTTCTTTCATGCAAGTAGCGGGCGTGAGTACAAGACTCACCGCCTTTTTTAGCACATGTGCCTCATAGTGCACAGCCTCTCCCTCGCAGGCGTGCCACACCGGCGCCCGTGATTTGGCAGGAGGTGCACGCCTACTCCCCGACTCCCCTGGGACTATCTAGTGCACCCGACCATCCGTTTTGGCCGCGTGGTGATGTGTTTCGTGGAAGTAGCAGGCGTGACTACAAGGCCCACCCCTTCCTTTTGCACAGCCTCTCACTCTCACGCATGCCACTCCGTCGCCCGTGATTTCTCGGAGTTGCGGCTCTATTTCCGAGGCTCCGCTGGGTCTAGTGCACCTGGGATTTCATTTTGGTGGCGTTTTCATGCGTTTTGTGGAAGTGGCAGGCGTGAGTACAAGGCTCACCGCCTTTTTTAGCACATGTGCCTCATAGTGCACAGCCTCTCACTCGCAGGCGTGCCACACCGGCGCCCGTGATTTGGCAGGAGGTGCGCGCCTACTCGCCGACTCCCCTGGGACTATCTAGTGCACCCGCGAATCCGTTTTGACCGCGTGGTGATGTGTTTCTTGGAAGTAGCAGGCGTGAGTACAAGGCTCACCCCTTCCTCTTGCACACCGTCTCACTCTCACGCATGCCACTCCGTCGCCCGTGAGTTCCCGGAGTTGCGCGTCTATTGCCGAGGATCCGCTGGGTCTAGTGCACCTGGGATTTGATTCTGGTGGCGTTGTCATGCGTTTCGTGGAAGTGGCAGGCGTGAGTACAAGGCTCACCGCCTTCTTCAGCACATGTGCCTCACAGTGCACAGCCTCTCACTCGCAGGCGTGCCACTACGGCTGCCGTGATTTGGCAGGAGGTGCCCGACTACTCTCCAACTCCCCTGGGACTATCTACTGCACCCGAGAATCCGTTTTGTCCGCGTTGTCATGCGTTTCGTGGAAGTGGCATGCGTTGTCATACAAGGCTCACCGCCTTCTTTAGCACACGTGCCACTTAGTGCACAGTCTCTCACTCGCAGGCGTGTCACGCCGACGCCAGTGACTTGCAGGAGGAGCGCGCCTACTCCCCGATTCCCCTGAGACTATCTACTGCACCCGGGAATCCATTTTGGCCGCGTGGTCATTTCTTTCATGCAAGTAGCGGGCGTGAGTACAAGACTCACCGCCTTTTTTAGCACATGTGCCTCATAGTGCACAGCCTCTCCCTCGCAGGCGTGCCACACCGGCGCCCGTGATTTGGCAGGAGGTGCACGCCTACTCCCCGACTCCCCTGGGACTATCTAGTGCACCCGACCATCCGTTTT
This sequence comes from Stylophora pistillata, assembly GCF_964205215.1. NCBI lineage: Eukaryota > Metazoa > Cnidaria > Anthozoa > Scleractinia > Pocilloporidae > Stylophora > Stylophora pistillata. The sequence continues at coordinate 30,358 of NW_028290938.1, forward strand.
GGCCGCGTGGTAATGTGTTTCGTGGAAGTAGCAGGCGTGACTACAAGGCCCACCCCTTCCTTTTGCACAGCCTCTCACTCTCACGCATGCCACTCCGTCGCCCGTGATTTCTCGGAGTTGCGGCTCTATTTCCGAGGCTCCCCTGTGTCTAGTGCACCTGGGATTTCATTTTGGTGGCGTTTTCATGCGTTTTGTGGAAGTGGCAGGCGTGAGTACAAGGCTCACCGCCTTTTTTAGCACATGTGCCTCATAGTGCACAGCCTCTCACTCGCAGGCGTGCCACACCGGCGCCCGTGATTTGGCAGGAGGTGCCCGCCTACTCGCCGACTCCCCTGGGACTATCTAGTGCACCCGCGAATCCGTTTTGACCGCGTGGTGATGTGTTTCTTGGAAGTAGCAGGCGTGAGTACAAGGCTCACCCCTTCCTCTTGCACACCGTCTCACTCTCACGCATGCCACTCCGTCGCCCGTGAGTTCCCAGAGTTGCGCGTCTATTGCCGAGGATCCGCTGGGTCTAGTGCACCTGGGATTTGTTTCTGGTGGCGTTGTCATGCGTTTCGTGGAAGTGGCAGGCGTGAGTACAAGGCTCACCGCCTTCTTTAGCACATGTGCCTCACAGTGCACAGCCTCTCACTCGCAGGCGTGCCACTACGGCTGCCGTGATTTGGCAGGAGGTGCCCGACTACTCTCCAACTCCCCTGGGACTATCTGCTGCACCCGGGAATCCGTTTTGTCCGCGTTGTCATGCGTTTCGTGGAAGTGGCATGCGTTGTCATACAAGGCTCACCGCCTTCTTTAGCACACGTGCCTCTTAGTGCACAGTCTCTCACTCGCAGGCGTGTCACCCCGACGCCAGTGACTTGCAGGAGGAGCGCGCCTACTCCCCGATTCCCCTGAGACTATCTACTGCACCCGGGAATCCATTTTGGCCGCGTGGTCATTTCTTTCATGCAAGTAGCGGGCGTGAGTACAAGACTCACCGCCTTTTTTAGCACATGTGCCTCATAGTGCACAGCCTCTCCCTCGCAGGCGTGCCACACCGGCGCCCGTGATTTGGCAGGAGGTGCGCGCCTACTCCCCGACTCCCCTGGGACTATCTAGTGCACCCGACCATCCGTTTTGGCCGCGTGGTAATGTGTTTCGTGGAAGTAGCAGGCGTGACTACAAGGCCCACCCCTTCCTTTTGCACAGCCTCTCACTCTCACGCATGCCACTCCGTCGCCCGTGATTTCTCGGAGTTGCGGCTCTATTTCCGAGGCTCCCCTGTGTCTAGTGCACCTGGGATTTCATTTTGGTGGCGTTTTCATGCGTTTTGTGGAAGTGGCAGGCGTGAGTACAAGGCTCACCGCCTTTTTTAGCACATGTGCCTCATAGTGCACAGCCTCTCACTCGCAGGCGTGCCACACCGGCGCCCGTGATTTGGCAGGAGGTGCCCGCCTACTCGCCGACTCCCCTGGGACTATCTAGTGCACCCGCGAATCCGTTTTGACCGCGTGGTAATGTGTTTCTTGGAAGTAGCAGGCGTGAGTACAAGGCTCACCCCTTCCTCTTGCACACCGTCTCACTCTCACGCATGCCACTCCGTCGCCCGTGAGTTCCCAGAGTTGCGCGTCTATTGCCGAGGATCCGCTGGGTCTAGTGCACCTGGGATTTGTTTCTGGTGGCGTTGTCATGCGTTTCGTGGAAGTGGCAGGCGTGAGTACAAGGCTCACCGCCTTCTTTAGCACATGTGCCTCACAGTGCACAGCCTCTCACTCGCAGGCGTGCCACTACGGCTGCCGTGATTTGGCAGGAGGTGCCCGACTACTCTCCAACTCCCCTGGGACTATCTGCTGCACCCGGGAATCCGTTTTGTCCGCGTTGTCATGCGTTTCGTGGAAGTGGCATGCGTTGTCATACAAGGCTCACCGCCTTCTTTAGCACACGTGCCTCTTAGTGCACAGTCTCTCACTCGCAGGCGTGTCACCCCGACGCCAGTGACTTGCAGGAGGAGCGCGCCTACTCCCCGATTCCCCTGAGACTATCTACTGCACCCGGGAATCCATTTTGGCCGCGTGGTCATTTCTTTCATGCAAGTAGCGGGCGTGAGTACAAGACTCACCGCCTTTTTTAGCACATGTGCCTCATAGTGCACAGCCTCTCCCTCGCAGGCGTGCCACACCGGCGCCCGTGATTTGGCAGGAGGTGCGCGCCTACTCCCCGACTCCCCTGGGACTATCTAGTGCACCCGACCATCCGTTTTGGCCGCGTGGTAATGTGTTTCGTGGAAGTAGCAGGCGTGACTACAAGGCCCACCCCTTCCTTTTGCACAGCCTCTCACTCTCACGCATGCCACTCCGTCGCCCGTGATTTCTCGGAGTTGCGGCTCTATTTCCGAGGCTCCCCTGTGTCTAGTGCACCTGGGATTTCATTTTGGTGGCGTTTTCATGCGTTTTGTGGAAGTGGCAGGCGTGAGTACAAGGCTCACCGCCTTTTTTAGCACATGTGCCTCATAGTGCACAGCCTCTCACTCGCAGGCGTGCCACACCGGCGCCCGTGATTTGGCAGGAGGTGCCCGCCTACTCGCCGACTCCCCTGGGACTATCTAGTGCACCCGCGAATCCGTTTTGACCGCGTGGTGATGTGTTTCTTGGAAGTAGCAGGCGTGAGTACAAGGCTCACCCCTTCCTCTTGCACACCGTCTCACTCTCACGCATGCCACTCCGTCGCCCGTGAGTTCCCAGAGTTGCGCGTCTATTGCCGAGGATCCGCTGGGTCTAGTGCACCTGGGATTTGTTTCTGGTGGCGTTGTCATGCGTTTCGTGGAAGTGGCAGGCGTGAGTACAAGGCTCACCGCCTTCTTTAGCACATGTGCCTCACAGTGCACAGCCTCTCACTCGCAGGCGTGCCACTACGGCTGCCGTGATTTGGCAGGAGGTGCCCGACTACTCTCCAACTCCCCTGGGACTATCTGCTGCACCCGGGAATCCGTTTTGTCCGCGTTGTCATGCGTTTCGTGGAAGTGGCATGCGTTGTCATACAAGGCTCACCGCCTTCTTTAGCACACGTGCCTCTTAGTGCACAGTCTCTCACTCGCAGGCGTGTCACCCCGACGCCAGTGACTTGCAGGAGGAGCGCGCCTACTCCCCGATTCCCCTGAGACTATCTACTGCACCCGGGAATCCATTTTGGCCGCGTGGTCATTTCTTTCATGCAAGTAGCGGGCGTGAGTACAAGACTCACCGCCTTTTTTAGCACATGTGCCTCATAGTGCACAGCCTCTCACTCGCAGGCGTGCCACACCGGCGCCCGTGATTTGGCAGGAGGTGCGCGCCTACTCCCCGACTCCCCTGGGACTATCTAGTGCACCCGCGAATCCGTTTTGGCCGCGTGGTCATGTGATAGGTGGAAGTAGCAGGCGTGACTACAAGGCTCACCCCTTCCTTTTGCACAGCCTCTCACTCTCACGCATGCCACTCCGTCGCCCGTGATTTCTCGGAGTTGCGGCTCTATTTCCGAGGCTCCCCTGTGTCTAGTGCACCTGGGATTTCATTTTGGTGGCGTTTTCATGCGTTTTGTGGAAGTGGCAGGCGTGAGTACAAGGCTCACCGCCTTTTTTAGCACATGTGCCTCATAGTGCACAGCCTCTCCCTCGCAGGCGTGCCACACCGGCGCCCGTGATTTGGCAGGAGGTGCGCGCCTACTCCCCGACTCCCCTGGGACTATCTAGTGCACCCGACCATCCGTTTTGGCCGCGTGGTAATGTGTTTCGTGGAAGTAGCAGGCGTGAGTACTAGGCTCACCCTTTCCTCTTGCACACCGTCTCACTCTCACGCATGCCACTCCGTCGCCCGTGAGTTCCCGGAGTTGCGCCTCTATTGGCGAGGTTCCGCTGGGTCTAGTGCACCTGGGATTTCATTTTGGTGGCGTTTTCATGCGTTTTGTGGAAGTGGCAGGCGTGAGTACAAGGCTCACCGCCTTCTTTAGCACATGTGCCTCATAGTGCACAGCCTCTCACTCGCAGGCGTGCCACACCGGCGCCCGTGATTTGGCAGGAGGTGCGCGCCTACTCGCCGACTCCCCTGGGACTATCTAGTGCACCCGCGAATCCGTTTTGACCGCGTGGTGATGTGTTTCTTGGAAGTAGCAGGCGTGAGTACAAGGCTCACCCCTTCCTCTTGCACACCGTCTCACTCTCACGCATGCCACTCCGTCGCCCGTGAGTTCCCGGAGTTGCGCGTCTATTGCCGAGGATCCGCTGGGTCTAGTGCACCTGGGATTTGATTCTGGTGGCGTTGTCATGCGTTTCGTGGAAGTGGCAGGCGTGAGTACAAGGCTCACCGCCTTCTTCAGCACATGTGCCTCACAGTGCACAGCCTCTCACTCGCAGGCGTGCCACTACGGCTGCCGTGATTTGGCAGGAGGTGCCCGACTACTCTCCAACTCCCCTGGGACTATCTACTGCACCCGAGAATCCGTTTTGTCCGCGTTGTCATGCGTTTCGTGGAAGTGGCATGCGTTGTCATACAAGGCTCACCGCCTTCTTTAGCACACGTGCCACTTAGTGCACAGTCTCTCACTCGCAGGCGTGTCACGCCGACGCCAGTGACTTGCAGGAGGAGCGCGCCTACTCCCCGATTCCCCTGAGACTATCTACTGCACCCGGGAATCCATTTTGGCCGCGTGGTCATTTCTTTCATGCAAGTAGCGGGCGTGAGTACAAGACTCACCGCCTTTTTTAGCACATGTGCCTCATAGTGCACAGCCTCTCCCTCGCAGGCGTGCCACACCGGCGCCCGTGATTTGGCAGGAGGTGCACGCCTACTCCCCGACTCCCCTGGGACTATCTAGTGCACCCGACCATCCGTTTTGGCCGCGTGGTAATGTGTTTCGTGGAAGTAGCAGGCGTGACTACAAGGCCCACCCCTTCCTTTTGCACAGCCTCTCACTCTCACGCATGCCACTCCGTCGCCCGTGATTTCTCGGAGTTGCGGCTCTATTTCCGAGGCTCCCCTGTGTCTAGTGCACCTGGGATTTCATTTTGGTGGCGTTTTCATGCGTTTTGTGGAAGTGGCAGGCGTGAGTACAAGGCTCACCGCCTTTTTTAGCACATGTGCCTCATAGTGCACAGCCTCTCACTCGCAGGCGTGCCACACCGGCGCCCGTGATTTGGCAGGAGGTGCGCGCCTACTCGCCGACTCCCCTGGGACTATCTAGTGCACCCGCGAATCCGTTTTGACCGCGTGGTGATGTGTTTCTTGGAAGTAGCAGGCGTGAGTACAAGGCTCACCCCTTCCTCTTGCACACCGTCTCACTCTCACGCATGCCACTCCGTCGCCCGTGAGTTCCCGGAGTTGCGCGTCTATTGCCGAGGATCCGCTGGGTCTAGTGCACCTGGGATTTGATTCTGGTGGCGTTGTCATGCGTTTCGTGGAAGTGGCAGGCGTGAGTACAAGGCTCACCGCCTTCTTCAGCACATGTGCCTCACAGTGCACAGCCTCTCACTCGCAGGCGTGCCACTACGGCTGCCGTGATTTGGCAGGAGGTGCCCGACTACTCTCCAACTCCCCTGGGACTATCTACTGCACCCGAGAATCCGTTTTGTCCGCGTTGTCATGCGTTTCGTGGAAGTGGCATGCGTTGTCATACAAGGCTCACCGCCTTCTTTAGCACACGTGCCACTTAGTGCACAGTCTCTCACTCGCAGGCGTGTCACGCCGACGCCAGTGACTTGCAGGAGGAGCGCGCCTACTCCCCGATTCCCCTGAGACTATCTACTGCACCCGGGAATCCATTTTGGCCGCGTGGTCATTTCTTTCATGCAAGTAGCGGGCGTGAGTACAAGACTCACCGCCTTTTTTAGCACATGTGCCTCATAGTGCACAGCCTCTCCCTCGCAGGCGTGCCACACCGGCGCCCGTGATTTGGCAGGAGGTGCACGCCTACTCCCCGACTCCCCTGGGACTATCTAGTGCACCCGACCATCCGTTTTGGCCGCGTGGTGATGTGTTTCTTGGAAGTAGCAGGCGTGAGTACAAGGCTCACCCCTTCCTCTTGCACACCGTCTCACTCTCACGCATGCCACTCCGTCGCCCGTGATTTCTCGGAGTTGCGGCTCTATTTCCGAGGCTCCCCTGTGTCTAGTGCACCTGGGATTTCATTTTGGTGGCGTTTTCATGCGTTTTGTGGAAGTGGCAGGCGTGAGTACAAGGCTCACCGCCTTTTTTAGCACATGTGCCTCATAGTGCACAGCCTCTCACTCGCAGGCGTGCCACACCGGCGCCCGTGATTTGGCAGGAGGTGCGCGCCTACTCGCCGACTCCCCTGGGACTATCTAGTGCACCCGCGAATCCGTTTTGACCGCGTGGTGATGTGTTTCTTGGAAGTAGCAGGCGTGAGTACAAGGCTCACCCCTTCCTCTTGCACACCGTCTCACTCTCACGCATGCCACTCCGTCGCCCGTGAGTTCCCAGAGTTGCGCGTCTATTGCCGAGGATCCGCTGGGTCTAGTGCACCTGGGATTTGTTTCTGGTGGCGTTGTCATGCGTTTCGTGGAAGTGGCAGGCGTGAGTACAAGGCTCACCGCCTTCTTTAGCACATGTGCCTCACAGTGCACAGCCTCTCACTCGCAGGCGTGCCACTACGGCTGCCGTGATTTGGCAGGAGGTGCCCGACTACTCTCCAACTCCCCTGGGACTATCTGCTGCACCCGGGAATCCGTTTTGTCCGCGTTGTCATGCGTTTCGTGGAAGTGGCATGCGTTGTCATACAAGGCTCACCGCCTTCTTTAGCACACGTGCCTCTTAGTGCACAGTCTCTCACTCGCAGGCGTGTCACCCCGACGCCAGTGACTTGCAGGAGGAGCGCGCCTACTCCCCGATTCCCCTGAGACTATCTACTGCACCCGGGAATCCATTTTGGCCGCGTGGTCATTTCTTTCATGCAAGTAGCGGGCGTGAGTACAAGACTCACCGCCTTTTTTAGCACATGTGCCTCATAGTGCACAGCCTCTCCCTCGCAGGCGTGCCACACCGGCGCCCGTGATTTGGCAGGAGGTGCGCGCCTACTCCCCGACTCCCCTGGGACTATCTAGTGCACCCGACCATCCGTTTTGGCCGCGTGGTAATGTGTTTCGTGGAAGTAGCAGGCGTGACTACAAGGCCCACCCCTTCCTTTTGCACAGCCTCTCACTCTCACGCATGCCACTCCGTCGCCCGTGATTTCTCGGAGTTGCGGCTCTATTTCCGAGGCTCCCCTGTGTCTAGTGCACCTGGGATTTCATTTTGGTGGCGTTTTCATGCGTTTTGTGGAAGTGGCAGGCGTGAGTACAAGGCTCACCGCCTTTTTTAGCACATGTGCCTCATAGTGCACAGCCTCTCACTCGCAGGCGTGCCACACCGGCGCCCGTGATTTGGCAGGAGGTGCCCGCCTACTCGCCGACTCCCCTGGGACTATCTAGTGCACCCGCGAATCCGTTTTGACCGCGTGGTGATGTGTTTCTTGGAAGTAGCAGGCGTGAGTACAAGGCTCACCCCTTCCTCTTGCACACCGTCTCACTCTCACGCATGCCACTCCGTCGCCCGTGAGTTCCCAGAGTTGCGCGTCTATTGCCGAGGATCCGCTGGGTCTAGTGCACCTGGGATTTGTTTCTGGTGGCGTTGTCATGCGTTTCGTGGAAGTGGCAGGCGTGAGTACAAGGCTCACCGCCTTCTTTAGCACATGTGCCTCACAGTGCACAGCCTCTCACTCGCAGGCGTGCCACTACGGCTGCCGTGATTTGGCAGGAGGTGCCCGACTACTCTCCAACTCCCCTGGGACTATCTGCTGCACCCGGGAATCCGTTTTGTCCGCGTTGTCATGCGTTTCGTGGAAGTGGCATGCGTTGTCATACAAGGCTCACCGCCTTCTTTAGCACACGTGCCTCTTAGTGCACAGTCTCTCACTCGCAGGCGTGTCACCCCGACGCCAGTGACTTGCAGGAGGAGCGCGCCTACTCCCCGATTCCCCTGAGACTATCTACTGCACCCGGGAATCCATTTTGGCCGCGTGGTCATTTCTTTCATGCAAGTAGCGGGCGTGAGTACAAGACTCACCGCCTTTTTTAGCACATGTGCCTCATAGTGCACAGCCTCTCACTCGCAGGCGTGCCACACCGGCGCCCGTGATTTGGCAGGAGGTGCGCGCCTACTCCCCGACTCCCCTGGGACTATCTAGTGCACCCGCGAATCCGTTTTGGCCGCGTGGTCATGTGATAGGTGGAAGTAGCAGGCGTGACTACAAGGCTCACCCCTTCCTTTTGCACAGCCTCTCACTCTCACGCATGCCACTCCGTCGCCCGTGATTTCTCGGAGTTGCGGCTCTATTTCCGAGGCTCCCCTGTGTCTAGTGCACCTGGGATTTCATTTTGGTGGCGTTTTCATGCGTTTTGTGGAAGTGGCAGGCGTGAGTACAAGGCTCACCGCCTTTTTTAGCACATGTGCCTCATAGTGCACAGCCTCTCCCTCGCAGGCGTGCCACACCGGCGCCCGTGATTTGGCAGGAGGTGCGCGCCTACTCCCCGACTCCCCTGGGACTATCTAGTGCACCCGACCATCCGTTTTGGCCGCGTGGTAATGTGTTTCGTGGAAGTAGCAGGCGTGAGTACTAGGCTCACCCTTTCCTCTTGCACACCGTCTCACTCTCACGCATGCCACTCCGTCGCCCGTGAGTTCCCGGAGTTGCGCCTCTATTGGCGAGGTTCCGCTGGGTCTAGTGCACCTGGGATTTCATTTTGGTGGCGTTTTCATGCGTTTTGTGGAAGTGGCAGGCGTGAGTACAAGGCTCACCGCCTTCTTTAGCACATGTGCCTCATAGTGCACAGCCTCTCACTCGCAGGCGTGCCACACCGGCGCCCGTGATTTGGCAGGAGGTGCGCGCCTACTCGCCGACTCCCCTGGGACTATCTAGTGCACCCGCGAATCCGTTTTGACCGCGTGGTGATGTGTTTCTTGGAAGTAGCAGGCGTGAGTACAAGGCTCACCCCTTCCTCTTGCACACCGTCTCACTCTCACGCATGCCACTCCGTCGCCCGTGAGTTCCCGGAGTTGCGCGTCTATTGCCGAGGATCCGCTGGGTCTAGTGCACCTGGGATTTGATTCTGGTGGCGTTGTCATGCGTTTCGTGGAAGTGGCAGGCGTGAGTACAAGGCTCACCGCCTTCTTCAGCACATGTGCCTCACAGTGCACAGCCTCTCACTCGCAGGCGTGCCACTACGGCTGCCGTGATTTGGCAGGAGGTGCCCGACTACTCTCCAACTCCCCTGGGACTATCTACTGCACCCGAGAATCCGTTTTGTCCGCGTTGTCATGCGTTTCGTGGAAGTGGCATGCGTTGTCATACAAGGCTCACCGCCTTCTTTAGCACACGTGCCACTTAGTGCACAGTCTCTCACTCGCAGGCGTGTCACGCCGACGCCAGTGACTTGCAGGAGGAGCGCGCCTACTCCCCGATTCCCCTGAGACTATCTACTGCACCCGGGAATCCATTTTGGCCGCGTGGTCATTTCTTTCATGCAAGTAGCGGGCGTGAGTACAAGACTCACCGCCTTTTTTAGCACATGTGCCTCATAGTGCACAGCCTCTCCCTCGCAGGCGTGCCACACCGGCGCCCGTGATTTGGCAGGAGGTGCACGCCTACTCCCCGACTCCCCTGGGACTATCTAGTGCACCCGACCATCCGTTTTGGCCGCGTGGTAATGTGTTTCGTGGAAGTAGCAGGCGTGACTACAAGGCCCACCCCTTCCTTTTGCACAGCCTCTCACTCTCACGCATGCCACTCCGTCGCCCGTGATTTCTCGGAGTTGCGGCTCTATTTCCGAGGCTCCCCTGTGTCTAGTGCACCTGGGATTTCATTTTGGTGGCGTTTTCATGCGTTTTGTGGAAGTGGCAGGCGTGAGTACAAGGCTCACCGCCTTTTTTAGCACATGTGCCTCATAGTGCACAGCCTCTCACTCGCAGGCGTGCCACACCGGCGCCCGTGATTTGGCAGGAGGTGCGCGCCTACTCGCCGACTCCCCTGGGACTATCTAGTGCACCCGCGAATCCGTTTTGACCGCGTGGTGATGTGTTTCTTGGAAGTAGCAGGCGTGAGTACAAGGCTCACCCCTTCCTCTTGCACACCGTCTCACTCTCACGCATGCCACTCCGTCGCCCGTGAGTTCCCGGAGTTGCGCGTCTATTGCCGAGGATCCGCTGGGTCTAGTGCACCTGGGATTTGATTCTGGTGGCGTTGTCATGCGTTTCGTGGAAGTGGCAGGCGTGAGTACAAGGCTCACCGCCTTCTTCAGCACATGTGCCTCACAGTGCACAGCCTCTCACTCGCAGGCGTGCCACTACGGCTGCCGTGATTTGGCAGGAGGTGCCCGACTACTCTCCAACTCCCCTGGGACTATCTACTGCACCCGAGAATCCGTTTTGTCCGCGTTGTCATGCGTTTCGTGGAAGTGGCATGCGTTGTCATACAAGGCTCACCGCCTTCTTTAGCACACGTGCCACTTAGTGCACAGTCTCTCACTCGCAGGCGTGTCACGCCGACGCCAGTGACTTGCAGGAGGAGCGCGCCTACTCCCCGATTCCCCTGAGACTATCTACTGCACCCGGGAATCCATTTTGGCCGCGTGGTCATTTCTTTCATGCAAGTAGCGGGCGTGAGTACAAGACTCACCGCCTTTTTTAGCACATGTGCCTCATAGTGCACAGCCTCTCCCTCGCAGGCGTGCCACACCGGCGCCCGTGATTTGGCAGGAGGTGCACGCCTACTCCCCGACTCCCCTGGGACTATCTAGTGCACCCGCGAATCCGTTTTGACCGCGTGGTGATGTGTTTCTTGGAAGTAGCAGGCGTGAGTACAAGGCTCACCCCTTCCTCTTGCACACCGTCTCACTCTCACGCATGCCACTCCGTCGCCCGTGATTTCTCGGAGTTGCGGCTCTATTTCCGAGGCTCCGCTGGGTCTAGTGCACCTGGGATTTCATTTTGGTGGCGTTTTCATGCGTTTTGTGGAAGTGGCAGGCGTGAGTACAAGGCTCACCGCCTTTTTTAGCACATGTGCCTCATAGTGCACAGCCTCTCACTCGCAGGCGTGCCACACCGGCGCCCGTGATTTGGCAGGAGGTGCGCGCCTACTCGCCGACTCCCCTGGGACTATCTAGTGCACCCGCGAATCCGTTTTGACCGCGTGGTGATGTGTTTCTTGGAAGTAGCAGGCGTGAGTACAAGGCTCACCCCTTCCTCTTGCACACCGTCTCACTCTCACGCATGCCACTCCGTCGCCCGTGAGTTCCCGGAGTTGCGCGTCTATTGCCGAGGATCCGCTGGGTCTAGTGCACCTGGGATTTGATTCTGGTGGCGTTGTCATGCGTTTCGTGGAAGTGGCAGGCGTGAGTACAAGGCTCACCGCCTTCTTCAGCACATGTGCCTCACAGTGCACAGCCTCTCACTCGCAGGCGTGCCACTACGGCTGCCGTGATTTGGCAGGAGGTGCCCGACTACTCTCCAACTCCCCTGGGACTATCTACTGCACCCGAGAATCCGTTTTGTCCGCGTTGTCATGCGTTTCGTGGAAGTGGCATGCGTTGTCATACAAGGCTCACCGCCTTCTTTAGCACACGTGCCACTTAGTGCACAGTCTCTCACTCGCAGGCGTGTCACGCCGACGCCAGTGACTTGCAGGAGGAGCGCGCCTACTCCCCGATTCCCCTGAGACTATCTACTGCACCCGGGAATCCATTTTGGCCGCGTGGTCATTTCTTTCATGCAAGTAGCGGGCGTGAGTACAAGACTCACCGCCTTTTTTAGCACATGTGCCTCATAGTGCACAGCCTCTCCCTCGCAGGCGTGCCACACCGGCGCCCGTGATTTGGCAGGAGGTGCACGCCTACTCCCCGACTCCCCTGGGACTATCTAGTGCACCCGACCATCCGTTTTGGCCGCGTGGTAATGTGTTTCGTGGAAGTAGCAGGCGTGACTACAAGGCCCACCCCTTCCTTTTGCACAGCCTCTCACTCTCACGCATGCCACTCCGTCGCCCGTGATTTCTCGGAGTTGCGGCTCTATTTCCGAGGCTCCCCTGTGTCTAGTGCACCTGGGATTTCATTTTGGTGGCGTTTTCATGCGTTTTGTGGAAGTGGCAGGCGTGAGTACAAGGCTCACCGCCTTTTTTAGCACATGTGCCTCATAGTGCACAGCCTCTCACTCGCAGGCGTGCCACACCGGCGCCCGTGATTTGGCAGGAGGTGCCCGCCTACTCGCCGACTCCCCTGGGACTATCTAGTGCACCCGCGAATCCGTTTTGACCGCGTGGTGATGTGTTTCTTGGAAGTAGCAGGCGTGAGTACAAGGCTCACCCCTTCCTCTTGCACACCGTCTCACTCTCACGCATGCCACTCCGTCGCCCGTGAGTTCCCAGAGTTGCGCGTCTATTGCCGAGGATCCGCTGGGTCTAGTGCACCTGGGATTTGTTTCTGGTGGCGTTGTCATGCGTTTCGTGGAAGTGGCAGGCGTGAGTACAAGGCTCACCGCCTTCTTTAGCACATGTGCCTCACAGTGCACAGCCTCTCACTCGCAGGCGTGCCACTACGGCTGCCGTGATTTGGCAGGAGGTGCCCGACTACTCTCCAACTCCCCTGGGACTATCTGCTGCACCCGGGAATCCGTTTTGTCCGCGTTGTCATGCGTTTCGTGGAAGTGGCATGCGTTGTCATACAAGGCTCACCGCCTTCTTTAGCACACGTGCCTCTTAGTGCACAGTCTCTCACTCGCAGGCGTGTCACCCCGACGCCAGTGACTTGCAGGAGGAGCGCGCCTACTCCCCGATTCCCCTGAGACTATCTACTGCACCCGGGAATCCATTTTGGCCGCGTGGTCATTTCTTTCATGCAAGTAGCGGGCGTGAGTACAAGACTCACCGCCTTTTTTAGCACATGTGCCTCATAGTGCACAGCCTCTCCCTCGCAGGCGTGCCACACCGGCGCCCGTGATTTGGCAGGAGGTGCGCGCCTACTCCCCGACTCCCCTGGGACTATCTAGTGCACCCGACCATCCGTTTTGGCCGCGTGGTAATGTGTTTCGTGGAAGTAGCAGGCGTGACTACAAGGCCCACCCCTTCCTTTTGCACAGCCTCTCACTCTCACGCATGCCACTCCGTCGCCCGTGATTTCTCGGAGTTGCGGCTCTATTTCCGAGGCTCCCCTGTGTCTAGTGCACCTGGGATTTCATTTTGGTGGCGTTTTCATGCGTTTTGTGGAAGTGGCAGGCGTGAGTACAAGGCTCACCGCCTTTTTTAGCACATGTGCCTCATAGTGCACAGCCTCTCACTCGCAGGCGTGCCACACCGGCGCCCGTGATTTGGCAGGAGGTGCCCGCCTACTCGCCGACTCCCCTGGGACTATCTAGTGCACCCGCGAATCCGTTTTGACCGCGTGGTAATGTGTTTCTTGGAAGTAGCAGGCGTGAGTACAAGGCTCACCCCTTCCTCTTGCACACCGTCTCACTCTCACGCATGCCACTCCGTCGCCCGTGAGTTCCCAGAGTTGCGCGTCTATTGCCGAGGATCCGCTGGGTCTAGTGCACCTGGGATTTGTTTCTGGTGGCGTTGTCATGCGTTTCGTGGAAGTGGCAGGCGTGAGTACAAGGCTCACCGCCTTCTTTAGCACATGTGCCTCACAGTGCACAGCCTCTCACTCGCAGGCGTGCCACTACGGCTGCCGTGATTTGGCAGGAGGTGCCCGACTACTCTCCAACTCCCCTGGGACTATCTGCTGCACCCGGGAATCCGTTTTGTCCGCGTTGTCATGCGTTTCGTGGAAGTGGCATGCGTTGTCATACAAGGCTCACCGCCTTCTTTAGCACACGTGCCTCTTAGTGCACAGTCTCTCACTCGCAGGCGTGTCACCCCGACGCCAGTGACTTGCAGGAGGAGCGCGCCTACTCCCCGATTCCCCTGAGACTATCTACTGCACCCGGGAATCCATTTTGGCCGCGTGGTCATTTCTTTCATGCAAGTAGCGGGCGTGAGTACAAGACTCACCGCCTTTTTTAGCACATGTGCCTCATAGTGCACAGCCTCTCCCTCGCAGGCGTGCCACACCGGCGCCCGTGATTTGGCAGGAGGTGCGCGCCTACTCCCCGACTCCCCTGGGACTATCTAGTGCACCCGACCATCCGTTTTGGCCGCGTGGTAATGTGTTTCGTGGAAGTAGCAGGCGTGACTACAAGGCCCACCCCTTCCTTTTGCACAGCCTCTCACTCTCACGCATGCCACTCCGTCGCCCGTGATTTCTCGGAGTTGCGGCTCTATTTCCGAGGCTCCCCTGTGTCTAGTGCACCTGGGATTTCATTTTGGTGGCGTTTTCATGCGTTTTGTGGAAGTGGCAGGCGTGAGTACAAGGCTCACCGCCTTTTTTAGCACATGTGCCTCATAGTGCACAGCCTCTCACTCGCAGGCGTGCCACACCGGCGCCCGTGATTTGGCAGGAGGTGCCCGCCTACTCGCCGACTCCCCTGGGACTATCTAGTGCACCCGCGAATCCGTTTTGACCGCGTGGTGATGTGTTTCTTGGAAGTAGCAGGCGTGAGTACAAGGCTCACCCCTTCCTCTTGCACACCGTCTCACTCTCACGCATGCCACTCCGTCGCCCGTGAGTTCCCAGAGTTGCGCGTCTATTGCCGAGGATCCGCTGGGTCTAGTGCACCTGGGATTTGTTTCTGGTGGCGTTGTCATGCGTTTCGTGGAAGTGGCAGGCGTGAGTACAAGGCTCACCGCCTTCTTTAGCACATGTGCCTCACAGTGCACAGCCTCTCACTCGCAGGCGTGCCACTACGGCTGCCGTGATTTGGCAGGAGGTGCCCGACTACTCTCCAACTCCCCTGGGACTATCTGCTGCACCCGGGAATCCGTTTTGTCCGCGTTGTCATGCGTTTCGTGGAAGTGGCATGCGTTGTCATACAAGGCTCACCGCCTTCTTTAGCACACGTGCCTCTTAGTGCACAGTCTCTCACTCGCAGGCGTGTCACCCCGACGCCAGTGACTTGCAGGAGGAGCGCGCCTACTCCCCGATTCCCCTGAGACTATCTACTGCACCCGGGAATCCATTTTGGCCGCGTGGTCATTTCTTTCATGCAAGTAGCGGGCGTGAGTACAAGACTCACCGCCTTTTTTAGCACATGTGCCTCATAGTGCACAGCCTCTCACTCGCAGGCGTGCCACACCGGCGCCCGTGATTTGGCAGGAGGTGCGCGCCTACTCCCCGACTCCCCTGGGACTATCTAGTGCACCCGCGAATCCGTTTTGGCCGCGTGGTCATGTGATAGGTGGAAGTAGCAGGCGTGACTACAAGGCTCACCCCTTCCTTTTGCACAGCCTCTCACTCTCACGCATGCCACTCCGTCGCCCGTGATTTCTCGGAGTTGCGGCTCTATTTCCGAGGCTCCCCTGTGTCTAGTGCACCTGGGATTTCATTTTGGTGGCGTTTTCATGCGTTTTGTGGAAGTGGCAGGCGTGAGTACAAGGCTCACCGCCTTTTTTAGCACATGTGCCTCATAGTGCACAGCCTCTCCCTCGCAGGCGTGCCACACCGGCGCCCGTGATTTGGCAGGAGGTGCGCGCCTACTCCCCGACTCCCCTGGGACTATCTAGTGCACCCGACCATCCGTTTTGGCCGCGTGGTAATGTGTTTCGTGGAAGTAGCAGGCGTGAGTACTAGGCTCACCCTTTCCTCTTGCACACCGTCTCACTCTCACGCATGCCACTCCGTCGCCCGTGAGTTCCCGGAGTTGCGCCTCTATTGGCGAGGTTCCGCTGGGTCTAGTGCACCTGGGATTTCATTTTGGTGGCGTTTTCATGCGTTTTGTGGAAGTGGCAGGCGTGAGTACAAGGCTCACCGCCTTCTTTAGCACATGTGCCTCATAGTGCACAGCCTCTCACTCGCAGGCGTGCCACACCGGCGCCCGTGATTTGGCAGGAGGTGCGCGCCTACTCGCCGACTCCCCTGGGACTATCTAGTGCACCCGCGAATCCGTTTTGACCGCGTGGTGATGTGTTTCTTGGAAGTAGCAGGCGTGAGTACAAGGCTCACCCCTTCCTCTTGCACACCGTCTCACTCTCACGCATGCCACTCCGTCGCCCGTGAGTTCCCGGAGTTGCGCGTCTATTGCCGAGGATCCGCTGGGTCTAGTGCACCTGGGATTTGATTCTGGTGGCGTTGTCATGCGTTTCGTGGAAGTGGCAGGCGTGAGTACAAGGCTCACCGCCTTCTTCAGCACATGTGCCTCACAGTGCACAGCCTCTCACTCGCAGGCGTGCCACTACGGCTGCCGTGATTTGGCAGGAGGTGCCCGACTACTCTCCAACTCCCCTGGGACTATCTACTGCACCCGAGAATCCGTTTTGTCCGCGTTGTCATGCGTTTCGTGGAAGTGGCATGCGTTGTCATACAAGGCTCACCGCCTTCTTTAGCACACGTGCCACTTAGTGCACAGTCTCTCACTCGCAGGCGTGTCACGCCGACGCCAGTGACTTGCAGGAGGAGCGCGCCTACTCCCCGATTCCCCTGAGACTATCTACTGCACCCGGGAATCCATTTTGGCCGCGTGGTCATTTCTTTCATGCAAGTAGCGGGCGTGAGTACAAGACTCACCGCCTTTTTTAGCACATGTGCCTCATAGTGCACAGCCTCTCCCTCGCAGGCGTGCCACACCGGCGCCCGTGATTTGGCAGGAGGTGCACGCCTACTCCCCGACTCCCCTGGGACTATCTAGTGCACCCGACCATCCGTTTTGGCCGCGTGGTAATGTGTTTCGTGGAAGTAGCAGGCGTGACTACAAGGCCCACCCCTTCCTTTTGCACAGCCTCTCACTCTCACGCATGCCACTCCGTCGCCCGTGATTTCTCGGAGTTGCGGCTCTATTTCCGAGGCTCCCCTGTGTCTAGTGCACCTGGGATTTCATTTTGGTGGCGTTTTCATGCGTTTTGTGGAAGTGGCAGGCGTGAGTACAAGGCTCACCGCCTTTTTTAGCACATGTGCCTCATAGTGCACAGCCTCTCACTCGCAGGCGTGCCACACCGGCGCCCGTGATTTGGCAGGAGGTGCGCGCCTACTCGCCGACTCCCCTGGGACTATCTAGTGCACCCGCGAATCCGTTTTGACCGCGTGGTGATGTGTTTCTTGGAAGTAGCAGGCGTGAGTACAAGGCTCACCCCTTCCTCTTGCACACCGTCTCACTCTCACGCATGCCACTCCGTCGCCCGTGAGTTCCCGGAGTTGCGCGTCTATTGCCGAGGATCCGCTGGGTCTAGTGCACCTGGGATTTGATTCTGGTGGCGTTGTCATGCGTTTCGTGGAAGTGGCAGGCGTGAGTACAAGGCTCACCGCCTTCTTCAGCACATGTGCCTCACAGTGCACAGCCTCTCACTCGCAGGCGTGCCACTACGGCTGCCGTGATTTGGCAGGAGGTGCCCGACTACTCTCCAACTCCCCTGGGACTATCTACTGCACCCGAGAATCCGTTTTGTCCGCGTTGTCATGCGTTTCGTGGAAGTGGCATGCGTTGTCATACAAGGCTCACCGCCTTCTTTAGCACACGTGCCACTTAGTGCACAGTCTCTCACTCGCAGGCGTGTCACGCCGACGCCAGTGACTTGCAGGAGGAGCGCGCCTACTCCCCGATTCCCCTGAGACTATCTACTGCACCCGGGAATCCATTTTGGCCGCGTGGTCATTTCTTTCATGCAAGTAGCGGGCGTGAGTACAAGACTCACCGCCTTTTTTAGCACATGTGCCTCATAGTGCACAGCCTCTCCCTCGCAGGCGTGCCACACCGGCGCCCGTGATTTGGCAGGAGGTGCACGCCTACTCCCCGACTCCCCTGGGACTATCTAGTGCACCCGACCATCCGTTTTGGCCGCGTGGTAATGTGTTTCGTGGAAGTAGCAGGCGTGACTACAAGGCCCACCCCTTCCTTTTGCACAGCCTCTCACTCTCACGCATGCCACTCCGTCGCCCGTGATTTCTCGGAGTTGCGGCTCTATTTCCGAGGCTCCCCTGTGTCTAGTGCACCTGGGATTTCATTTTGGTGGCGTTTTCATGCGTTTTGTGGAAGTGGCAGGCGTGAGTACAAGGCTCACCGCCTTTTTTAGCACATGTGCCTCATAGTGCACAGCCTCTCACTCGCAGGCGTGCCACACCGGCGCCCGTGATTTGGCAGGAGGTGCCCGCCTACTCGCCGACTCCCCTGGGACTATCTAGTGCACCCGCGAATCCGTTTTGACCGCGTGGTGATGTGTTTCTTGGAAGTAGCAGGCGTGAGTACAAGGCTCACCCCTTCCTCTTGCACACCGTCTCACTCTCACGCATGCCACTCCGTCGCCCGTGAGTTCCCAGAGTTGCGCGTCTATTGCCGAGGATCCGCTGGGTCTAGTGCACCTGGGATTTGTTTCTGGTGGCGTTGTCATGCGTTTCGTGGAAGTGGCAGGCGTGAGTACAAGGCTCACCGCCTTCTTTAGCACATGTGCCTCACAGTGCACAGCCTCTCACTCGCAGGCGTGCCACTACGGCTGCCGTGATTTGGCAGGAGGTGCCCGACTACTCTCCAACTCCCCTGGGACTATCTGCTGCACCCGGGAATCCGTTTTGTCCGCGTTGTCATGCGTTTCGTGGAAGTGGCATGCGTTGTCATACAAGGCTCACCGCCTTCTTTAGCACACGTGCCTCTTAGTGCACAGTCTCTCACTCGCAGGCGTGTCACCCCGACGCCAGTGACTTGCAGGAGGAGCGCGCCTACTCCCCGATTCCCCTGAGACTATCTACTGCACCCGGGAATCCATTTTGGCCGCGTGGTCATTTCTTTCATGCAAGTAGCGGGCGTGAGTACAAGACTCACCGCCTTTTTTAGCACATGTGCCTCATAGTGCACAGCCTCTCCCTCGCAGGCGTGCCACACCGGCGCCCGTGATTTGGCAGGAGGTGCGCGCCTACTCCCCGACTCCCCTGGGACTATCTAGTGCACCCGCGAATCCGTTTTGGCCGCGTGGTCATGTGATAGGTGGAAGTAGCAGGCGTGACTACAAGGCTCACCCCTTCTTTTTGCACAGCCTCTCACTCTCACGCATGCCACTCCGTCGCCCGTGATTTCTCGGAGTTGCGGCTCTATTTCCGAGGCTCCCCTGTGTCTAGTGCACCTGGGATTTCATTTTGGTGGCGTTTTCATGCGTTTTGTGGAAGTGGCAGGCGTGAGTACAAGGCTCACCGCCTTTTTTAGCACATGTGCCTCATAGTGCACAGCCTCTCCCTCGCAGGCGTGCCACACCGGCGCCCGTGATTTGGCAGGAGGTGCGCGCCTACTCCCCGACTCCCCTGGGACTATCTAGTGCACCCGACCATCCGTTTTGGCCGCGTGGTAATGTGTTTCGTGGAAGTAGCAGGCGTGAGTACTAGGCTCACCCTTTCCTCTTGCACACCGTCTCACTCTCACGCATGCCACTCCGTCGCCCGTGAGTTCCCGGAGTTGCGCCTCTATTGGCGAGGTTCCGCTGGGTCTAGTGCACCTGGGATTTCATTTTGGTGGCGTTTTCATGCGTTTTGTGGAAGTGGCAGGCGTGAGTACAAGGCTCACCGCCTTCTTTAGCACATGTGCCTCATAGTGCACAGCCTCTCACTCGCAGGCGTGCCACACCGGCGCCCGTGATTTGGCAGGAGGTGCGCGCCTACTCGCCGACTCCCCTGGGACTATCTAGTGCACCCGCGAATCCGTTTTGACCGCGTGGTGATGTGTTTCTTGGAAGTAGCAGGCGTGAGTACAAGGCTCACCCCTTCCTCTTGCACACCGTCTCACTCTCACGCATGCCACTCCGTCGCCCGTGAGTTCCCGGAGTTGCGCGTCTATTGCCGAGGATCCGCTGGGTCTAGTGCACCTGGGATTTGATTCTGGTGGCGTTGTCATGCGTTTCGTGGAAGTGGCAGGCGTGAGTACAAGGCTCACCGCCTTCTTCAGCACATGTGCCTCACAGTGCACAGCCTCTCACTCGCAGGCGTGCCACTACGGCTGCCGTGATTTGGCAGGAGGTGCCCGACTACTCTCCAACTCCCCTGGGACTATCTACTGCACCCGAGAATCCGTTTTGTCCGCGTTGTCATGCGTTTCGTGGAAGTGGCATGCGTTGTCATACAAGGCTCACCGCCTTCTTTAGCACACGTGCCACTTAGTGCACAGTCTCTCACTCGCAGGCGTGTCACGCCGACGCCAGTGACTTGCAGGAGGAGCGCGCCTACTCCCCGATTCCCCTGAGACTATCTACTGCACCCGGGAATCCATTTTGGCCGCGTGGTCATTTCTTTCATGCAAGTAGCGGGCGTGAGTACAAGACTCACCGCCTTTTTTAGCACATGTGCCTCATAGTGCACAGCCTCTCCCTCGCAGGCGTGCCACACCGGCGCCCGTGATTTGGCAGGAGGTGCACGCCTACTCCCCGACTCCCCTGGGACTATCTAGTGCACCCGACCATCCGTTTTGGCCGCGTGGTGATGTGTTTCGTGGAAGTAGCAGGCGTGACTACAAGGCCCACCCCTTCCTTTTGCACAGCCTCTCACTCTCACGCATGCCACTCCGTCGCCCGTGATTTCTCGGAGTTGCGGCTCTATTTCCGAGGCTCCGCTGGGTCTAGTGCACCTGGGATTTCATTTTGGTGGCGTTTTCATGCGTTTTGTGGAAGTGGCAGGCGTGAGTACAAGGCTCACCGCCTTTTTTAGCACATGTGCCTCATAGTGCACAGCCTCTCACTCGCAGGCGTGCCACACCGGCGCCCGTGATTTGGCAGGAGGTGCGCGCCTACTCGCCGACTCCCCTGGGACTATCTAGTGCACCCGCGAATCCGTTTTGACCGCGTGGTGATGTGTTTCTTGGAAGTAGCAGGCGTGAGTACAAGGCTCACCCCTTCCTCTTGCACACCGTCTCACTCTCACGCATGCCACTCCGTCGCCCGTGAGTTCCCGGAGTTGCGCGTCTATTGCCGAGGATCCGCTGGGTCTAGTGCACCTGGGATTTGATTCTGGTGGCGTTGTCATGCGTTTCGTGGAAGTGGCAGGCGTGAGTACAAGGCTCACCGCCTTCTTCAGCACATGTGCCTCACAGTGCACAGCCTCTCACTCGCAGGCGTGCCACTACGGCTGCCGTGATTTGGCAGGAGGTGCCCGACTACTCTCCAACTCCCCTGGGACTATCTACTGCACCCGAGAATCCGTTTTGTCCGCGTTGTCATGCGTTTCGTGGAAGTGGCATGCGTTGTCATACAAGGCTCACCGCCTTCTTTAGCACACGTGCCACTTAGTGCACAGTCTCTCACTCGCAGGCGTGTCACGCCGACGCCAGTGACTTGCAGGAGGAGCGCGCCTACTCCCCGATTCCCCTGAGACTATCTACTGCACCCGGGAATCCATTTTGGCCGCGTGGTCATTTCTTTCATGCAAGTAGCGGGCGTGAGTACAAGACTCACCGCCTTTTTTAGCACATGTGCCTCATAGTGCACAGCCTCTCCCTCGCAGGCGTGCCACACCGGCGCCCGTGATTTGGCAGGAGGTGCACGCCTACTCCCCGACTCCCCTGGGACTATCTAGTGCACCCGACCATCCGTTTTGGCCGCGTGGTAATGTGTTTCGTGGAAGTAGCAGGCGTGACTACAAGGCCCACCCCTTCCTTTTGCACAGCCTCTCACTCTCACGCATGCCACTCCGTCGCCCGTGATTTCTCGGAGTTGCGGCTCTATTTCCGAGGCTCCCCTGTGTCTAGTGCACCTGGGATTTCATTTTGGTGGCGTTTTCATGCGTTTTGTGGAAGTGGCAGGCGTGAGTACAAGGCTCACCGCCTTTTTTAGCACATGTGCCTCATAGTGCACAGCCTCTCACTCGCAGGCGTGCCACACCGGCGCCCGTGATTTGGCAGGAGGTGCCCGCCTACTCGCCGACTCCCCTGGGACTATCTAGTGCACCCGCGAATCCGTTTTGACCGCGTGGTGATGTGTTTCTTGGAAGTAGCAGGCGTGAGTACAAGGCTCACCCCTTCCTCTTGCACACCGTCTCACTCTCACGCATGCCACTCCGTCGCCCGTGAGTTCCCAGAGTTGCGCGTCTATTGCCGAGGATCCGCTGGGTCTAGTGCACCTGGGATTTGTTTCTGGTGGCGTTGTCATGCGTTTCGTGGAAGTGGCAGGCGTGAGTACAAGGCTCACCGCCTTCTTTAGCACATGTGCCTCACAGTGCACAGCCTCTCACTCGCAGGCGTGCCACTACGGCTGCCGTGATTTGGCAGGAGGTGCCCGACTACTCTCCAACTCCCCTGGGACTATCTGCTGCACCCGGGAATCCGTTTTGTCCGCGTTGTCATGCGTTTCGTGGAAGTGGCATGCGTTGTCATACAAGGCTCACCGCCTTCTTTAGCACACGTGCCTCTTAGTGCACAGTCTCTCACTCGCAGGCGTGTCACCCCGACGCCAGTGACTTGCAGGAGGAGCGCGCCTACTCCCCGATTCCCCTGAGACTATCTACTGCACCCGGGAATCCATTTTGGCCGCGTGGTCATTTCTTTCATGCAAGTAGCGGGCGTGAGTACAAGACTCACCGCCTTTTTTAGCACATGTGCCTCATAGTGCACAGCCTCTCCCTCGCAGGCGTGCCACACCGGCGCCCGTGATTTGGCAGGAGGTGCGCGCCTACTCCCCGACTCCCCTGGGACTATCTAGTGCACCCGACCATCCGCTTTGGCCGCGTGGTAATGTGTTTCGTGGAAGTAGCAGGCGTGACTACAAGGCCCACCCCTTCCTTTTGCACAGCCTCTCACTCTCACGCATGCCACTCCGTCGCCCGTGATTTCTCGGAGTTGCGGCTCTATTTCCGAGGCTCCCCTGTGTCTAGTGCACCTGGGATTTCATTTTGGTGGCGTTTTCATGCGTTTTGTGGAAGTGGCAGGCGTGAGTACAAGGCTCACCGCCTTTTTTAGCACATGTGCCTCATAGTGCACAGCCTCTCACTCGCAGGCGTGCCACACCGGCGCCCGTGATTTGGCAGGAGGTGCCCGCCTACTCGCCGACTCCCCTGGGACTATCTAG
The DNA here is from genome assembly GCF_964205215.1 of Stylophora pistillata. Taxonomy (NCBI): domain Eukaryota; kingdom Metazoa; phylum Cnidaria; class Anthozoa; order Scleractinia; family Pocilloporidae; genus Stylophora; species Stylophora pistillata. Next base: position 53,467 of record NW_028290938.1, read on the forward strand.
TGCACCCGCGAATCCGTTTTGACCGCGTGGTAATGTGTTTCTTGGAAGTAGCAGGCGTGAGTACAAGGCTCACCCCTTCCTCTTGCACACCGTCTCACTCTCACGCATGCCACTCCGTCGCCCGTGAGTTCCCAGAGTTGCGCGTCTATTGCCGAGGATCCGCTGGGTCTAGTGCACCTGGGATTTGTTTCTGGTGGCGTTGTCATGCGTTTCGTGGAAGTGGCAGGCGTGAGTACAAGGCTCACCGCCTTCTTTAGCACATGTGCCTCACAGTGCACAGCCTCTCACTCGCAGGCGTGCCACTACGGCTGCCGTGATTTGGCAGGAGGTGCCCGACTACTCTCCAACTCCCCTGGGACTATCTGCTGCACCCGGGAATCCGTTTTGTCCGCGTTGTCATGCGTTTCGTGGAAGTGGCATGCGTTGTCATACAAGGCTCACCGCCTTCTTTAGCACACGTGCCTCTTAGTGCACAGTCTCTCACTCGCAGGCGTGTCACCCCGACGCCAGTGACTTGCAGGAGGAGCGCGCCTACTCCCCGATTCCCCTGAGACTATCTACTGCACCCGGGAATCCATTTTGGCCGCGTGGTCATTTCTTTCATGCAAGTAGCGGGCGTGAGTACAAGACTCACCGCCTTTTTTAGCACATGTGCCTCATAGTGCACAGCCTCTCCCTCGCAGGCGTGCCACACCGGCGCCCGTGATTTGGCAGGAGGTGCGCGCCTACTCCCCGACTCCCCTGGGACTATCTAGTGCACCCGACCATCCGTTTTGGCCGCGTGGTAATGTGTTTCGTGGAAGTAGCAGGCGTGACTACAAGGCCCACCCCTTCCTTTTGCACAGCCTCTCACTCTCACGCATGCCACTCCGTCGCCCGTGATTTCTCGGAGTTGCGGCTCTATTTCCGAGGCTCCCCTGTGTCTAGTGCACCTGGGATTTCATTTTGGTGGCGTTTTCATGCGTTTTGTGGAAGTGGCAGGCGTGAGTACAAGGCTCACCGCCTTTTTTAGCACATGTGCCTCATAGTGCACAGCCTCTCACTCGCAGGCGTGCCACACCGGCGCCCGTGATTTGGCAGGAGGTGCCCGCCTACTCGCCGACTCCCCTGGGACTATCTAGTGCACCCGCGAATCCGTTTTGACCGCGTGGTGATGTGTTTCTTGGAAGTAGCAGGCGTGAGTACAAGGCTCACCCCTTCCTCTTGCACACCGTCTCACTCTCACGCATGCCACTCCGTCGCCCGTGAGTTCCCAGAGTTGCGCGTCTATTGCCGAGGATCCGCTGGGTCTAGTGCACCTGGGATTTGTTTCTGGTGGCGTTGTCATGCGTTTCGTGGAAGTGGCAGGCGTGAGTACAAGGCTCACCGCCTTCTTTAGCACATGTGCCTCACAGTGCACAGCCTCTCACTCGCAGGCGTGCCACTACGGCTGCCGTGATTTGGCAGGAGGTGCCCGACTACTCTCCAACTCCCCTGGGACTATCTGCTGCACCCGGGAATCCGTTTTGTCCGCGTTGTCATGCGTTTCGTGGAAGTGGCATGCGTTGTCATACAAGGCTCACCGCCTTCTTTAGCACACGTGCCTCTTAGTGCACAGTCTCTCACTCGCAGGCGTGTCACCCCGACGCCAGTGACTTGCAGGAGGAGCGCGCCTACTCCCCGATTCCCCTGAGACTATCTACTGCACCCGGGAATCCATTTTGGCCGCGTGGTCATTTCTTTCATGCAAGTAGCGGGCGTGAGTACAAGACTCACCGCCTTTTTTAGCACATGTGCCTCATAGTGCACAGCCTCTCACTCGCAGGCGTGCCACACCGGCGCCCGTGATTTGGCAGGAGGTGCGCGCCTACTCCCCGACTCCCCTGGGACTATCTAGTGCACCCGCGAATCCGTTTTGGCCGCGTGGTCATGTGATAGGTGGAAGTAGCAGGCGTGACTACAAGGCTCACCCCTTCCTTTTGCACAGCCTCTCACTCTCACGCATGCCACTCCGTCGCCCGTGATTTCTCGGAGTTGCGGCTCTATTTCCGAGGCTCCCCTGTGTCTAGTGCACCTGGGATTTCATTTTGGTGGCGTTTTCATGCGTTTTGTGGAAGTGGCAGGCGTGAGTACAAGGCTCACCGCCTTTTTTAGCACATGTGCCTCATAGTGCACAGCCTCTCCCTCGCAGGCGTGCCACACCGGCGCCCGTGATTTGGCAGGAGGTGCGCGCCTACTCCCCGACTCCCCTGGGACTATCTAGTGCACCCGACCATCCGTTTTGGCCGCGTGGTAATGTGTTTCGTGGAAGTAGCAGGCGTGAGTACTAGGCTCACCCTTTCCTCTTGCACACCGTCTCACTCTCACGCATGCCACTCCGTCGCCCGTGAGTTCCCGGAGTTGCGCCTCTATTGGCGAGGTTCCGCTGGGTCTAGTGCACCTGGGATTTCATTTTGGTGGCGTTTTCATGCGTTTTGTGGAAGTGGCAGGCGTGAGTACAAGGCTCACCGCCTTCTTTAGCACATGTGCCTCATAGTGCACAGCCTCTCACTCGCAGGCGTGCCACACCGGCGCCCGTGATTTGGCAGGAGGTGCGCGCCTACTCGCCGACTCCCCTGGGACTATCTAGTGCACCCGCGAATCCGTTTTGACCGCGTGGTGATGTGTTTCTTGGAAGTAGCAGGCGTGAGTACAAGGCTCACCCCTTCCTCTTGCACACCGTCTCACTCTCACGCATGCCACTCCGTCGCCCGTGAGTTCCCGGAGTTGCGCGTCTATTGCCGAGGATCCGCTGGGTCTAGTGCACCTGGGATTTGATTCTGGTGGCGTTGTCATGCGTTTCGTGGAAGTGGCAGGCGTGAGTACAAGGCTCACCGCCTTCTTCAGCACATGTGCCTCACAGTGCACAGCCTCTCACTCGCAGGCGTGCCACTACGGCTGCCGTGATTTGGCAGGAGGTGCCCGACTACTCTCCAACTCCCCTGGGACTATCTACTGCACCCGAGAATCCGTTTTGTCCGCGTTGTCATGCGTTTCGTGGAAGTGGCATGCGTTGTCATACAAGGCTCACCGCCTTCTTTAGCACACGTGCCACTTAGTGCACAGTCTCTCACTCGCAGGCGTGTCACGCCGACGCCAGTGACTTGCAGGAGGAGCGCGCCTACTCCCCGATTCCCCTGAGACTATCTACTGCACCCGGGAATCCATTTTGGCCGCGTGGTCATTTCTTTCATGCAAGTAGCGGGCGTGAGTACAAGACTCACCGCCTTTTTTAGCACATGTGCCTCATAGTGCACAGCCTCTCCCTCGCAGGCGTGCCACACCGGCGCCCGTGATTTGGCAGGAGGTGCACGCCTACTCCCCGACTCCCCTGGGACTATCTAGTGCACCCGACCATCCGTTTTGGCCGCGTGGTAATGTGTTTCGTGGAAGTAGCAGGCGTGACTACAAGGCCCACCCCTTCCTTTTGCACAGCCTCTCACTCTCACGCATGCCACTCCGTCGCCCGTGATTTCTCGGAGTTGCGGCTCTATTTCCGAGGCTCCCCTGTGTCTAGTGCACCTGGGATTTCATTTTGGTGGCGTTTTCATGCGTTTTGTGGAAGTGGCAGGCGTGAGTACAAGGCTCACCGCCTTTTTTAGCACATGTGCCTCATAGTGCACAGCCTCTCACTCGCAGGCGTGCCACACCGGCGCCCGTGATTTGGCAGGAGGTGCGCGCCTACTCGCCGACTCCCCTGGGACTATCTAGTGCACCCGCGAATCCGTTTTGACCGCGTGGTGATGTGTTTCTTGGAAGTAGCAGGCGTGAGTACAAGGCTCACCCCTTCCTCTTGCACACCGTCTCACTCTCACGCATGCCACTCCGTCGCCCGTGAGTTCCCGGAGTTGCGCGTCTATTGCCGAGGATCCGCTGGGTCTAGTGCACCTGGGATTTGATTCTGGTGGCGTTGTCATGCGTTTCGTGGAAGTGGCAGGCGTGAGTACAAGGCTCACCGCCTTCTTCAGCACATGTGCCTCACAGTGCACAGCCTCTCACTCGCAGGCGTGCCACTACGGCTGCCGTGATTTGGCAGGAGGTGCCCGACTACTCTCCAACTCCCCTGGGACTATCTACTGCACCCGAGAATCCGTTTTGTCCGCGTTGTCATGCGTTTCGTGGAAGTGGCATGCGTTGTCATACAAGGCTCACCGCCTTCTTTAGCACACGTGCCACTTAGTGCACAGTCTCTCACTCGCAGGCGTGTCACGCCGACGCCAGTGACTTGCAGGAGGAGCGCGCCTACTCCCCGATTCCCCTGAGACTATCTACTGCACCCGGGAATCCATTTTGGCCGCGTGGTCATTTCTTTCATGCAAGTAGCGGGCGTGAGTACAAGACTCACCGCCTTTTTTAGCACATGTGCCTCATAGTGCACAGCCTCTCCCTCGCAGGCGTGCCACACCGGCGCCCGTGATTTGGCAGGAGGTGCACGCCTACTCCCCGACTCCCCTGGGACTATCTAGTGCACCCGACCATCCGTTTTGGCCGCGTGGTAATGTGTTTCGTGGAAGTAGCAGGCGTGACTACAAGGCCCACCCCTTCCTTTTGCACAGCCTCTCACTCTCACGCATGCCACTCCGTCGCCCGTGATTTCTCGGAGTTGCGGCTCTATTTCCGAGGCTCCCCTGTGTCTAGTGCACCTGGGATTTCATTTTGGTGGCGTTTTCATGCGTTTTGTGGAAGTGGCAGGCGTGAGTACAAGGCTCACCGCCTTTTTTAGCACATGTGCCTCATAGTGCACAGCCTCTCACTCGCAGGCGTGCCACACCGGCGCCCGTGATTTGGCAGGAGGTGCCCGCCTACTCGCCGACTCCCCTGGGACTATCTAGTGCACCCGCGAATCCGTTTTGACCGCGTGGTGATGTGTTTCTTGGAAGTAGCAGGCGTGAGTACAAGGCTCACCCCTTCCTCTTGCACACCGTCTCACTCTCACGCATGCCACTCCGTCGCCCGTGAGTTCCCAGAGTTGCGCGTCTATTGCCGAGGATCCGCTGGGTCTAGTGCACCTGGGATTTGTTTCTGGTGGCGTTGTCATGCGTTTCGTGGAAGTGGCAGGCGTGAGTACAAGGCTCACCGCCTTCTTTAGCACATGTGCCTCACAGTGCACAGCCTCTCACTCGCAGGCGTGCCACTACGGCTGCCGTGATTTGGCAGGAGGTGCCCGACTACTCTCCAACTCCCCTGGGACTATCTGCTGCACCCGGGAATCCGTTTTGTCCGCGTTGTCATGCGTTTCGTGGAAGTGGCATGCGTTGTCATACAAGGCTCACCGCCTTCTTTAGCACACGTGCCTCTTAGTGCACAGTCTCTCACTCGCAGGCGTGTCACCCCGACGCCAGTGACTTGCAGGAGGAGCGCGCCTACTCCCCGATTCCCCTGAGACTATCTACTGCACCCGGGAATCCATTTTGGCCGCGTGGTCATTTCTTTCATGCAAGTAGCGGGCGTGAGTACAAGACTCACCGCCTTTTTTAGCACATGTGCCTCATAGTGCACAGCCTCTCCCTCGCAGGCGTGCCACACCGGCGCCCGTGATTTGGCAGGAGGTGCGCGCCTACTCCCCGACTCCCCTGGGACTATCTAGTGCACCCGCGAATCCGTTTTGGCCGCGTGGTCATGTGATAGGTGGAAGTAGCAGGCGTGACTACAAGGCTCACCCCTTCTTTTTGCACAGCCTCTCACTCTCACGCATGCCACTCCGTCGCCCGTGATTTCTCGGAGTTGCGGCTCTATTTCCGAGGCTCCCCTGTGTCTAGTGCACCTGGGATTTCATTTTGGTGGCGTTTTCATGCGTTTTGTGGAAGTGGCAGGCGTGAGTACAAGGCTCACCGCCTTTTTTAGCACATGTGCCTCATAGTGCACAGCCTCTCCCTCGCAGGCGTGCCACACCGGCGCCCGTGATTTGGCAGGAGGTGCGCGCCTACTCCCCGACTCCCCTGGGACTATCTAGTGCACCCGACCATCCGTTTTGGCCGCGTGGTAATGTGTTTCGTGGAAGTAGCAGGCGTGAGTACTAGGCTCACCCTTTCCTCTTGCACACCGTCTCACTCTCACGCATGCCACTCCGTCGCCCGTGAGTTCCCGGAGTTGCGCCTCTATTGGCGAGGTTCCGCTGGGTCTAGTGCACCTGGGATTTCATTTTGGTGGCGTTTTCATGCGTTTTGTGGAAGTGGCAGGCGTGAGTACAAGGCTCACCGCCTTCTTTAGCACATGTGCCTCATAGTGCACAGCCTCTCACTCGCAGGCGTGCCACACCGGCGCCCGTGATTTGGCAGGAGGTGCGCGCCTACTCGCCGACTCCCCTGGGACTATCTAGTGCACCCGCGAATCCGTTTTGACCGCGTGGTGATGTGTTTCTTGGAAGTAGCAGGCGTGAGTACAAGGCTCACCCCTTCCTCTTGCACACCGTCTCACTCTCACGCATGCCACTCCGTCGCCCGTGAGTTCCCGGAGTTGCGCGTCTATTGCCGAGGATCCGCTGGGTCTAGTGCACCTGGGATTTGATTCTGGTGGCGTTGTCATGCGTTTCGTGGAAGTGGCAGGCGTGAGTACAAGGCTCACCGCCTTCTTCAGCACATGTGCCTCACAGTGCACAGCCTCTCACTCGCAGGCGTGCCACTACGGCTGCCGTGATTTGGCAGGAGGTGCCCGACTACTCTCCAACTCCCCTGGGACTATCTACTGCACCCGAGAATCCGTTTTGTCCGCGTTGTCATGCGTTTCGTGGAAGTGGCATGCGTTGTCATACAAGGCTCACCGCCTTCTTTAGCACACGTGCCACTTAGTGCACAGTCTCTCACTCGCAGGCGTGTCACGCCGACGCCAGTGACTTGCAGGAGGAGCGCGCCTACTCCCCGATTCCCCTGAGACTATCTACTGCACCCGGGAATCCATTTTGGCCGCGTGGTCATTTCTTTCATGCAAGTAGCGGGCGTGAGTACAAGACTCACCGCCTTTTTTAGCACATGTGCCTCATAGTGCACAGCCTCTCCCTCGCAGGCGTGCCACACCGGCGCCCGTGATTTGGCAGGAGGTGCACGCCTACTCCCCGACTCCCCTGGGACTATCTAGTGCACCCGACCATCCGTTTTGGCCGCGTGGTAATGTGTTTCGTGGAAGTAGCAGGCGTGACTACAAGGCCCACCCCTTCCTTTTGCACAGCCTCTCACTCTCACGCATGCCACTCCGTCGCCCGTGATTTCTCGGAGTTGCGGCTCTATTTCCGAGGCTCCCCTGTGTCTAGTGCACCTGGGATTTCATTTTGGTGGCGTTTTCATGCGTTTTGTGGAAGTGGCAGGCGTGAGTACAAGGCTCACCGCCTTTTTTAGCACATGTGCCTCATAGTGCACAGCCTCTCACTCGCAGGCGTGCCACACCGGCGCCCGTGATTTGGCAGGAGGTGCGCGCCTACTCGCCGACTCCCCTGGGACTATCTAGTGCACCCGCGAATCCGTTTTGACCGCGTGGTGATGTGTTTCTTGGAAGTAGCAGGCGTGAGTACAAGGCTCACCCCTTCCTCTTGCACACCGTCTCACTCTCACGCATGCCACTCCGTCGCCCGTGAGTTCCCGGAGTTGCGCGTCTATTGCCGAGGATCCGCTGGGTCTAGTGCACCTGGGATTTGATTCTGGTGGCGTTGTCATGCGTTTCGTGGAAGTGGCAGGCGTGAGTACAAGGCTCACCGCCTTCTTCAGCACATGTGCCTCACAGTGCACAGCCTCTCACTCGCAGGCGTGCCACTACGGCTGCCGTGATTTGGCAGGAGGTGCCCGACTACTCTCCAACTCCCCTGGGACTATCTACTGCACCCGAGAATCCGTTTTGTCCGCGTTGTCATGCGTTTCGTGGAAGTGGCATGCGTTGTCATACAAGGCTCACCGCCTTCTTTAGCACACGTGCCACTTAGTGCACAGTCTCTCACTCGCAGGCGTGTCACGCCGACGCCAGTGACTTGCAGGAGGAGCGCGCCTACTCCCCGATTCCCCTGAGACTATCTACTGCACCCGGGAATCCATTTTGGCCGCGTGGTCATTTCTTTCATGCAAGTAGCGGGCGTGAGTACAAGACTCACCGCCTTTTTTAGCACATGTGCCTCATAGTGCACAGCCTCTCCCTCGCAGGCGTGCCACACCGGCGCCCGTGATTTGGCAGGAGGTGCACGCCTACTCCCCGACTCCCCTGGGACTATCTAGTGCACCCGACCATCCGTTTTGGCCGCGTGGTAATGTGTTTCGTGGAAGTAGCAGGCGTGACTACAAGGCCCACCCCTTCCTTTTGCACAGCCTCTCACTCTCACGCATGCCACTCCGTCGCCCGTGATTTCTCGGAGTTGCGGCTCTATTTCCGAGGCTCCCCTGTGTCTAGTGCACCTGGGATTTCATTTTGGTGGCGTTTTCATGCGTTTTGTGGAAGTGGCAGGCGTGAGTACAAGGCTCACCGCCTTTTTTAGCACATGTGCCTCATAGTGCACAGCCTCTCACTCGCAGGCGTGCCACACCGGCGCCCGTGATTTGGCAGGAGGTGCCCGCCTACTCGCCGACTCCCCTGGGACTATCTAGTGCACCCGCGAATCCGTTTTGACCGCGTGGTGATGTGTTTCTTGGAAGTAGCAGGCGTGAGTACAAGGCTCACCCCTTCCTCTTGCACACCGTCTCACTCTCACGCATGCCACTCCGTCGCCCGTGAGTTCCCAGAGTTGCGCGTCTATTGCCGAGGATCCGCTGGGTCTAGTGCACCTGGGATTTGTTTCTGGTGGCGTTGTCATGCGTTTCGTGGAAGTGGCAGGCGTGAGTACAAGGCTCACCGCCTTCTTTAGCACATGTGCCTCACAGTGCACAGCCTCTCACTCGCAGGCGTGCCACTACGGCTGCCGTGATTTGGCAGGAGGTGCCCGACTACTCTCCAACTCCCCTGGGACTATCTGCTGCACCCGGGAATCCGTTTTGTCCGCGTTGTCATGCGTTTCGTGGAAGTGGCATGCGTTGTCATACAAGGCTCACCGCCTTCTTTAGCACACGTGCCTCTTAGTGCACAGTCTCTCACTCGCAGGCGTGTCACCCCGACGCCAGTGACTTGCAGGAGGAGCGCGCCTACTCCCCGATTCCCCTGAGACTATCTACTGCACCCGGGAATCCATTTTGGCCGCGTGGTCATTTCTTTCATGCAAGTAGCGGGCGTGAGTACAAGACTCACCGCCTTTTTTAGCACATGTGCCTCATAGTGCACAGCCTCTCCCTCGCAGGCGTGCCACACCGGCGCCCGTGATTTGGCAGGAGGTGCGCGCCTACTCCCCGACTCCCCTGGGACTATCTAGTGCACCCGACCATCCGTTTTGGCCGCGTGGTAATGTGTTTCGTGGAAGTAGCAGGCGTGACTACAAGGCCCACCCCTTCCTTTTGCACAGCCTCTCACTCTCACGCATGCCACTCCGTCGCCCGTGATTTCTCGGAGTTGCGGCTCTATTTCCGAGGCTCCCCTGTGTCTAGTGCACCTGGGATTTCATTTTGGTGGCGTTTTCATGCGTTTTGTGGAAGTGGCAGGCGTGAGTACAAGGCTCACCGCCTTTTTTAGCACATGTGCCTCATAGTGCACAGCCTCTCACTCGCAGGCGTGCCACACCGGCGCCCGTGATTTGGCAGGAGGTGCCCGCCTACTCGCCGACTCCCCTGGGACTATCTAGTGCACCCGCGAATCCGTTTTGACCGCGTGGTAATGTGTTTCTTGGAAGTAGCAGGCGTGAGTACAAGGCTCACCCCTTCCTCTTGCACACCGTCTCACTCTCACGCATGCCACTCCGTCGCCCGTGAGTTCCCAGAGTTGCGCGTCTATTGCCGAGGATCCGCTGGGTCTAGTGCACCTGGGATTTGTTTCTGGTGGCGTTGTCATGCGTTTCGTGGAAGTGGCAGGCGTGAGTACAAGGCTCACCGCCTTCTTTAGCACATGTGCCTCACAGTGCACAGCCTCTCACTCGCAGGCGTGCCACTACGGCTGCCGTGATTTGGCAGGAGGTGCCCGACTACTCTCCAACTCCCCTGGGACTATCTGCTGCACCCGGGAATCCGTTTTGTCCGCGTTGTCATGCGTTTCGTGGAAGTGGCATGCGTTGTCATACAAGGCTCACCGCCTTCTTTAGCACACGTGCCTCTTAGTGCACAGTCTCTCACTCGCAGGCGTGTCACCCCGACGCCAGTGACTTGCAGGAGGAGCGCGCCTACTCCCCGATTCCCCTGAGACTATCTACTGCACCCGGGAATCCATTTTGGCCGCGTGGTCATTTCTTTCATGCAAGTAGCGGGCGTGAGTACAAGACTCACCGCCTTTTTTAGCACATGTGCCTCATAGTGCACAGCCTCTCCCTCGCAGGCGTGCCACACCGGCGCCCGTGATTTGGCAGGAGGTGCGCGCCTACTCCCCGACTCCCCTGGGACTATCTAGTGCACCCGACCATCCGTTTTGGCCGCGTGGTAATGTGTTTCGTGGAAGTAGCAGGCGTGACTACAAGGCCCACCCCTTCCTTTTGCACAGCCTCTCACTCTCACGCATGCCACTCCGTCGCCCGTGATTTCTCGGAGTTGCGGCTCTATTTCCGAGGCTCCCCTGTGTCTAGTGCACCTGGGATTTCATTTTGGTGGCGTTTTCATGCGTTTTGTGGAAGTGGCAGGCGTGAGTACAAGGCTCACCGCCTTTTTTAGCACATGTGCCTCATAGTGCACAGCCTCTCACTCGCAGGCGTGCCACACCGGCGCCCGTGATTTGGCAGGAGGTGCCCGCCTACTCGCCGACTCCCCTGGGACTATCTAGTGCACCCGCGAATCCGTTTTGACCGCGTGGTGATGTGTTTCTTGGAAGTAGCAGGCGTGAGTACAAGGCTCACCCCTTCCTCTTGCACACCGTCTCACTCTCACGCATGCCACTCCGTCGCCCGTGAGTTCCCAGAGTTGCGCGTCTATTGCCGAGGATCCGCTGGGTCTAGTGCACCTGGGATTTGTTTCTGGTGGCGTTGTCATGCGTTTCGTGGAAGTGGCAGGCGTGAGTACAAGGCTCACCGCCTTCTTTAGCACATGTGCCTCACAGTGCACAGCCTCTCACTCGCAGGCGTGCCACTACGGCTGCCGTGATTTGGCAGGAGGTGCCCGACTACTCTCCAACTCCCCTGGGACTATCTGCTGCACCCGGGAATCCGTTTTGTCCGCGTTGTCATGCGTTTCGTGGAAGTGGCATGCGTTGTCATACAAGGCTCACCGCCTTCTTTAGCACACGTGCCTCTTAGTGCACAGTCTCTCACTCGCAGGCGTGTCACCCCGACGCCAGTGACTTGCAGGAGGAGCGCGCCTACTCCCCGATTCCCCTGAGACTATCTACTGCACCCGGGAATCCATTTTGGCCGCGTGGTCATTTCTTTCATGCAAGTAGCGGGCGTGAGTACAAGACTCACCGCCTTTTTTAGCACATGTGCCTCATAGTGCACAGCCTCTCACTCGCAGGCGTGCCACACCGGCGCCCGTGATTTGGCAGGAGGTGCGCGCCTACTCCCCGACTCCCCTGGGACTATCTAGTGCACCCGCGAATCCATTTTGGCCGCGTGGTCATGTGATAGGTGGAAGTAGCAGGCGTGACTACAAGGCTCACCCCTTCCTTTTGCACAGCCTCTCACTCTCACGCATGCCACTCCGTCGCCCGTGATTTCTCGGAGTTGCGGCTCTATTTCCGAGGCTCCCCTGTGTCTAGTGCACCTGGGATTTCATTTTGGTGGCGTTTTCATGCGTTTTGTGGAAGTGGCAGGCGTGAGTACAAGGCTCACCGCCTTTTTTAGCACATGTGCCTCATAGTGCACAGCCTCTCCCTCGCAGGCGTGCCACACCGGCGCCCGTGATTTGGCAGGAGGTGCGCGCCTACTCCCCGACTCCCCTGGGACTATCTAGTGCACCCGACCATCCGTTTTGGCCGCGTGGTAATGTGTTTCGTGGAAGTAGCAGGCGTGAGTACTAGGCTCACCCTTTCCTCTTGCACACCGTCTCACTCTCACGCATGCCACTCCGTCGCCCGTGAGTTCCCGGAGTTGCGCCTCTATTGGCGAGGTTCCGCTGGGTCTAGTGCACCTGGGATTTCATTTTGGTGGCGTTTTCATGCGTTTTGTGGAAGTGGCAGGCGTGAGTACAAGGCTCACCGCCTTCTTTAGCACATGTGCCTCATAGTGCACAGCCTCTCACTCGCAGGCGTGCCACACCGGCGCCCGTGATTTGGCAGGAGGTGCGCGCCTACTCGCCGACTCCCCTGGGACTATCTAGTGCACCCGCGAATCCGTTTTGACCGCGTGGTGATGTGTTTCTTGGAAGTAGCAGGCGTGAGTACAAGGCTCACCCCTTCCTCTTGCACACCGTCTCACTCTCACGCATGCCACTCCGTCGCCCGTGAGTTCCCGGAGTTGCGCGTCTATTGCCGAGGATCCGCTGGGTCTAGTGCACCTGGGATTTGATTCTGGTGGCGTTGTCATGCGTTTCGTGGAAGTGGCAGGCGTGAGTACAAGGCTCACCGCCTTCTTCAGCACATGTGCCTCACAGTGCACAGCCTCTCACTCGCAGGCGTGCCACTACGGCTGCCGTGATTTGGCAGGAGGTGCCCGACTACTCTCCAACTCCCCTGGGACTATCTACTGCACCCGAGAATCCGTTTTGTCCGCGTTGTCATGCGTTTCGTGGAAGTGGCATGCGTTGTCATACAAGGCTCACCGCCTTCTTTAGCACACGTGCCACTTAGTGCACAGTCTCTCACTCGCAGGCGTGTCACGCCGACGCCAGTGACTTGCAGGAGGAGCGCGCCTACTCCCCGATTCCCCTGAGACTATCTACTGCACCCGGGAATCCATTTTGGCCGCGTGGTCATTTCTTTCATGCAAGTAGCGGGCGTGAGTACAAGACTCACCGCCTTTTTTAGCACATGTGCCTCATAGTGCACAGCCTCTCCCTCGCAGGCGTGCCACACCGGCGCCCGTGATTTGGCAGGAGGTGCACGCCTACTCCCCGACTCCCCTGGGACTATCTAGTGCACCCGACCATCCGTTTTGGCCGCGTGGTAATGTGTTTCGTGGAAGTAGCAGGCGTGACTACAAGGCCCACCCCTTCCTTTTGCACAGCCTCTCACTCTCACGCATGCCACTCCGTCGCCCGTGATTTCTCGGAGTTGCGGCTCTATTTCCGAGGCTCCCCTGTGTCTAGTGCACCTGGGATTTCATTTTGGTGGCGTTTTCATGCGTTTTGTGGAAGTGGCAGGCGTGAGTACAAGGCTCACCGCCTTTTTTAGCACATGTGCCTCATAGTGCACAGCCTCTCACTCGCAGGCGTGCCACACCGGCGCCCGTGATTTGGCAGGAGGTGCGCGCCTACTCGCCGACTCCCCTGGGACTATCTAGTGCACCCGCGAATCCGTTTTGACCGCGTGGTGATGTGTTTCTTGGAAGTAGCAGGCGTGAGTACAAGGCTCACCCCTTCCTCTTGCACACCGTCTCACTCTCACGCATGCCACTCCGTCGCCCGTGAGTTCCCGGAGTTGCGCGTCTATTGCCGAGGATCCGCTGGGTCTAGTGCACCTGGGATTTGATTCTGGTGGCGTTGTCATGCGTTTCGTGGAAGTGGCAGGCGTGAGTACAAGGCTCACCGCCTTCTTCAGCACATGTGCCTCACAGTGCACAGCCTCTCACTCGCAGGCGTGCCACTACGGCTGCCGTGATTTGGCAGGAGGTGCCCGACTACTCTCCAACTCCCCTGGGACTATCTACTGCACCCGAGAATCCGTTTTGTCCGCGTTGTCATGCGTTTCGTGGAAGTGGCATGCGTTGTCATACAAGGCTCACCGCCTTCTTTAGCACACGTGCCACTTAGTGCACAGTCTCTCACTCGCAGGCGTGTCACGCCGACGCCAGTGACTTGCAGGAGGAGCGCGCCTACTCCCCGATTCCCCTGAGACTATCTACTGCACCCGGGAATCCATTTTGGCCGCGTGGTCATTTCTTTCATGCAAGTAGCGGGCGTGAGTACAAGACTCACCGCCTTTTTTAGCACATGTGCCTCATAGTGCACAGCCTCTCCCTCGCAGGCGTGCCACACCGGCGCCCGTGATTTGGCAGGAGGTGCGCGCCTACTCCCCGACTCCCCTGGGACTATCTAGTGCACCCGACCATCCGTTTTGGCCGCGTGGTAATGTGTTTCGTGGAAGTAGCAGGCGTGACTACAAGGCCCACCCCTTCCTTTTGCACAGCCTCTCACTCTCACGCATGCCACTCCGTCGCCCGTGATTTCTCGGAGTTGCGGCTCTATTTCCGAGGCTCCCCTGTGTCTAGTGCACCTGGGATTTCATTTTGGTGGCGTTTTCATGCGTTTTGTGGAAGTGGCAGGCGTGAGTACAAGGCTCACCGCCTTTTTTAGCACATGTGCCTCATAGTGCACAGCCTCTCACTCGCAGGCGTGCCACACCGGCGCCCGTGATTTGGCAGGAGGTGCCCGCCTACTCGCCGACTCCCCTGGGACTATCTAGTGCACCCGCGAATCCGTTTTGACCGCGTGGTGATGTGTTTCTTGGAAGTAGCAGGCGTGAGTACAAGGCTCACCCCTTCCTCTTGCACACCGTCTCACTCTCACGCATGCCACTCCGTCGCCCGTGAGTTCCCAGAGTTGCGCGTCTATTGCCGAGGATCCGCTGGGTCTAGTGCACCTGGGATTTGTTTCTGGTGGCGTTGTCATGCGTTTCGTGGAAGTGGCAGGCGTGAGTACAAGGCTCACCGCCTTCTTTAGCACATGTGCCTCACAGTGCACAGCCTCTCACTCGCAGGCGTGCCACTACGGCTGCCGTGATTTGGCAGGAGGTGCCCGACTACTCTCCAACTCCCCTGGGACTATCTGCTGCACCCGGGAATCCGTTTTGTCCGCGTTGTCATGCGTTTCGTGGAAGTGGCATGCGTTGTCATACAAGGCTCACCGCCTTCTTTAGCACACGTGCCTCTTAGTGCACAGTCTCTCACTCGCAGGCGTGTCACCCCGACGCCAGTGACTTGCAGGAGGAGCGCGCCTACTCCCCGATTCCCCTGAGACTATCTACTGCACCCGGGAATCCATTTTGGCCGCGTGGTCATTTCTTTCATGCAAGTAGCGGGCGTGAGTACAAGACTCACCGCCTTTTTTAGCACATGTGCCTCATAGTGCACAGCCTCTCACTCGCAGGCGTGCCACACCGGCGCCCGTGATTTGGCAGGAGGTGCGCGCCTACTCCCCGACTCCCCTGGGACTATCTAGTGCACCCGCGAATCCGTTTTGGCCGCGTGGTCATGTGATAGGTGGAAGTAGCAGGCGTGACTACAAGGCTCACCCCTTCCTTTTGCACAGCCTCTCACTCTCACGCATGCCACTCCGTCGCCCGTGATTTCTCGGAGTTGCGGCTCTATTTCCGAGGCTCCCCTGTGTCTAGTGCACCTGGGATTTCATTTTGGTGGCGTTTTCATGCGTTTTGTGGAAGTGGCAGGCGTGAGTACAAGGCTCACCGCCTTTTTTAGCACATGTGCCTCATAGTGCACAGCCTCTCCCTCGCAGGCGTGCCACACCGGCGCCCGTGATTTGGCAGGAGGTGCGCGCCTACTCCCCGACTCCCCTGGGACTATCTAGTGCACCCGACCATCCGTTTTGGCCGCGTGGTAATGTGTTTCGTGGAAGTAGCAGGCGTGAGTACTAGGCTCACCCTTTCCTCTTGCACACCGTCTCACTCTCACGCATGCCACTCCGTCGCCCGTGAGTTCCCGGAGTTGCGCCTCTATTGGCGAGGTTCCGCTGGGTCTAGTGCACCTGGGATTTCATTTTGGTGGCGTTTTCATGCGTTTTGTGGAAGTGGCAGGCGTGAGTACAAGGCTCACCGCCTTCTTTAGCACATGTGCCTCATAGTGCACAGCCTCTCACTCGCAGGCGTGCCACACCGGCGCCCGTGATTTGGCAGGAGGTGCGCGCCTACTCGCCGACTCCCCTGGGACTATCTAGTGCACCCGCGAATCCGTTTTGACCGCGTGGTGATGTGTTTCTTGGAAGTAGCAGGCGTGAGTACAAGGCTCACCCCTTCCTCTTGCACACCGTCTCACTCTCACGCATGCCACTCCGTCGCCCGTGAGTTCCCGGAGTTGCGCGTCTATTGCCGAGGATCCGCTGGGTCTAGTGCACCTGGGATTTGATTCTGGTGGCGTTGTCATGCGTTTCGTGGAAGTGGCAGGCGTGAGTACAAGGCTCACCGCCTTCTTCAGCACATGTGCCTCACAGTGCACAGCCTCTCACTCGCAGGCGTGCCACTACGGCTGCCGTGATTTGGCAGGAGGTGCCCGACTACTCTCCAACTCCCCTGGGACTATCTACTGCACCCGAGAATCCGTTTTGTCCGCGTTGTCATGCGTTTCGTGGAAGTGGCATGCGTTGTCATACAAGGCTCACCGCCTTCTTTAGCACACGTGCCACTTAGTGCACAGTCTCTCACTCGCAGGCGTGTCACGCCGACGCCAGTGACTTGCAGGAGGAGCGCGCCTACTCCCCGATTCCCCTGAGACTATCTACTGCACCCGGGAATCCATTTTGGCCGCGTGGTCATTTCTTTCATGCAAGTAGCGGGCGTGAGTACAAGACTCACCGCCTTTTTTAGCACATGTGCCTCATAGTGCACAGCCTCTCCCTCGCAGGCGTGCCACACCGGCGCCCGTGATTTGGCAGGAGGTGCACGCCTACTCCCCGACTCCCCTGGGACTATCTAGTGCACCCGACCATCCGTTTTGGCCGCGTGGTAATGTGTTTCGTGGAAGTAGCAGGCGTGACTACAAGGCCCACCCCTTCCTTTTGCACAGCCTCTCACTCTCACGCATGCCACTCCGTCGCCCGTGATTTCTCGGAGTTGCGGCTCTATTTCCGAGGCTCCCCTGTGTCTAGTGCACCTGGGATTTCATTTTGGTGGCGTTTTCATGCGTTTTGTGGAAGTGGCAGGCGTGAGTACAAGGCTCACCGCCTTTTTTAGCACATGTGCCTCATAGTGCACAGCCTCTCACTCGCAGGCGTGCCACACCGGCGCCCGTGATTTGGCAGGAGGTGCGCGCCTACTCGCCGACTCCCCTGGGACTATCTAGTGCACCCGCGAATCCGTTTTGACCGCGTGGTGATGTGTTTCTTGGAAGTAGCAGGCGTGAGTACAAGGCTCACCCCTTCCTCTTGCACACCGTCTCACTCTCACGCATGCCACTCCGTCGCCCGTGAGTTCCCGGAGTTGCGCGTCTATTGCCGAGGATCCGCTGGGTCTAGTGCACCTGGGATTTGATTCTGGTGGCGTTGTCATGCGTTTCGTGGAAGTGGCAGGCGTGAGTACAAGGCTCACCGCCTTCTTCAGCACATGTGCCTCACAGTGCACAGCCTCTCACTCGCAGGCGTGCCACTACGGCTGCCGTGATTTGGCAGGAGGTGCCCGACTACTCTCCAACTCCCCTGGGACTATCTACTGCACCCGAGAATCCGTTTTGTCCGCGTTGTCATGCGTTTCGTGGAAGTGGCATGCGTTGTCATACAAGGCTCACCGCCTTCTTTAGCACACGTGCCACTTAGTGCACAGTCTCTCACTCGCAGGCGTGTCACGCCGACGCCAGTGACTTGCAGGAGGAGCGCGCCTACTCCCCGATTCCCCTGAGACTATCTACTGCACCCGGGAATCCATTTTGGCCGCGTGGTCATTTCTTTCATGCAAGTAGCGGGCGTGAGTACAAGACTCACCGCCTTTTTTAGCACATGTGCCTCATAGTGCACAGCCTCTCCCTCGCAGGCGTGCCACACCGGCGCCCGTGATTTGGCAGGAGGTGCACGCCTACTCCCCGACTCCCCTGGGACTATCTAGTGCACCCGACCATCCGTTTTGGCCGCGTGGTAATGTGTTTCGTGGAAGTAGCAGGCGTGACTACAAGGCCCACCCCTTCCTTTTGCACAGCCTCTCACTCTCACGCATGCCACTCCGTCGCCCGTGATTTCTCGGAGTTGCGGCTCTATTTCCGAGGCTCCCCTGTGTCTAGTGCACCTGGGATTTCATTTTGGTGGCGTTTTCATGCGTTTTGTGGAAGTGGCAGGCGTGAGTACAAGGCTCACCGCCTTTTTTAGCACATGTGCCTCATAGTGCACAGCCTCTCACTCGCAGGCGTGCCACACCGGCGCCCGTGATTTGGCAGGAGGTGCCCGCCTACTCGCCGACTCCCCTGGGACTATCTAGTGCACCCGCGAATCCGTTTTGACCGCGTGGTGATGTGTTTCTTGGAAGTAGCAGGCGTGAGTACAAGGCTCACCCCTTCCTCTTGCACACCGTCTCACTCTCACGCATGCCACTCCGTCGCCCGTGAGTTCCCAGAGTTGCGCGTCTATTGCCGAGGATCCGCTGGGTCTAGTGCACCTGGGATTTGTTTCTGGTGGCGTTGTCATGCGTTTCGTGGAAGTGGCAGGCGTGAGTACAAGGCTCACCGCCTTCTTTAGCACATGTGCCTCACAGTGCACAGCCTCTCACTCGCAGGCGTGCCACTACGGCTGCCGTGATTTGGCAGGAGGTGCCCGACTACTCTCCAACTCCCCTGGGACTATCTGCTGCACCCGGGAATCCGTTTTGTCCGCGTTGTCATGCGTTTCGTGGAAGTGGCATGCGTTGTCATACAAGGCTCACCGCCTTCTTTAGCACACGTGCCTCTTAGTGCACAGTCTCTCACTCGCAGGCGTGTCACCCCGACGCCAGTGACTTGCAGGAGGAGCGCGCCTACTCCCCGATTCCCCTGAGACTATCTACTGCACCCGGGAATCCATTTTGGCCGCGTGGTCATTTCTTTCATGCAAGTAGCGGGCGTGAGTACAAGACTCACCGCCTTTTTTAGCACATGTGCCTCATAGTGCACAGCCTCTCCCTCGCAGGCGTGCCACACCGGCGCCCGTGATTTGGCAGGAGGTGCGCGCCTACTCCCCGACTCCCCTGGGACTATCTAGTGCACCCGACCATCCGTTTTGGCCGCGTGGTAATGTGTTTCGTGGAAGTAGCAGGCGTGACTACAAGGCCCACCCCTTCCTTTTGCACAGCCTCTCACTCTCACGCATGCCACTCCGTCGCCCGTGATTTCTCGGAGTTGCGGCTCTATTTCCGAGGCTCCCCTGTGTCTAGTGCACCTGGGATTTCATTTTGGTGGCGTTTTCATGCGTTTTGTGGAAGTGGCAGGCGTGAGTACAAGGCTCACCGCCTTTTTTAGCACATGTGCCTCATAGTGCACAGCCTCTCACTCGCAGGCGTGCCACACCGGCGCCCGTGATTTGGCAGGAGGTGCCCGCCTACTCGCCGACTCCCCTGGGACTATCTAGTGCACCCGCGAATCCGTTTTGACCGCGTGGTAATGTGTTTCTTGGAAGTAGCAGGCGTGAGTACAAGGCTCACCCCTTCCTCTTGCACACCGTCTCACTCTCACGCATGCCACTCCGTCGCCCGTGAGTTCCCAGAGTTGCGCGTCTATTGCCGAGGATCCGCTGGGTCTAGTGCACCTGGGATTTGTTTCTGGTGGCGTTGTCATGCGTTTCGTGGAAGTGGCAGGCGTGAGTACAAGGCTCACCGCCTTCTTTAGCACATGTGCCTCACAGTGCACAGCCTCTCACTCGCAGGCGTGCCACTACGGCTGCCGTGATTTGGCAGGAGGTGCCCGACTACTCTCCAACTCCCCTGGGACTATCTGCTGCACCCGGGAATCCGTTTTGTCCGCGTTGTCATGCGTTTCGTGGAAGTGGCATGCGTTGTCATACAAGGCTCACCGCCTTCTTTAGCACACGTGCCTCTTAGTGCACAGTCTCTCACTCGCAGGCGTGTCACCCCGACGCCAGTGACTTGCAGGAGGAGCGCGCCTACTCCCCGATTCCCCTGAGACTATCTACTGCACCCGGGAATCCATTTTGGCCGCGTGGTCATTTCTTTCATGCAAGTAGCGGGCGTGAGTACAAGACTCACCGCCTTTTTTAGCACATGTGCCTCATAGTGCACAGCCTCTCCCTCGCAGGCGTGCCACACCGGCGCCCGTGATTTGGCAGGAGGTGCGCGCCTACTCCCCGACTCCCCTGGGACTATCTAGTGCACCCGACCATCCGTTTTGGCCGCGTGGTAATGTGTTTCGTGGAAGTAGCAGGCGTGACTACAAGGCCCACCCCTTCCTTTTGCACAGCCTCTCACTCTCACGCATGCCACTCCGTCGCCCGTGATTTCTCGGAGTTGCGGCTCTATTTCCGAGGCTCCCCTGTGTCTAGTGCACCTGGGATTTCATTTTGGTGGCGTTTTCATGCGTTTTGTGGAAGTGGCAGGCGTGAGTACAAGGCTCACCGCCTTTTTTAGCACATGTGCCTCATAGTGCACAGCCTCTCACTCGCAGGCGTGCCACACCGGCGCCCGTGATTTGGCAGGAGGTGCCCGCCTACTCGCCGACTCCCCTGGGACTATCTAGTGCACCCGCGAATCCGTTTTGACCGCGTGGTGATGTGTTTCTTGGAAGTAGCAGGCGTGAGTACAAGGCTCACCCCTTCCTCTTGCACACCGTCTCACTCTCACGCATGCCACTCCGTCGCCCGTGAGTTCCCAGAGTTGCGCGTCTATTGCCGAGGATCCGCTGGGTCTAGTGCACCTGGGATTTGTTTCTGGTGGCGTTGTCATGCGTTTCGTGGAAGTGGCAGGCGTGAGTACAAGGCTCACCGCCTTCTTTAGCACATGTGCCTCACAGTGCACAGCCTCTCACTCGCAGGCGTGCCACTACGGCTGCCGTGATTTGGCAGGAGGTGCCCGACTACTCTCCAACTCCCCTGGGACTATCTGCTGCACCCGGGAATCCGTTTTGTCCGCGTTGTCATGCGTTTCGTGGAAGTGGCATGCGTTGTCATACAAGGCTCACCGCCTTCTTTAGCACACGTGCCTCTTAGTGCACAGTCTCTCACTCGCAGGCGTGTCACCCCGACGCCAGTGACTTGCAGGAGGAGCGCGCCTACTCCCCGATTCCCCTGAGACTATCTACTGCACCCGGGAATCCATTTTGGCCGCGTGGTCATTTCTTTCATGCAAGTAGCGGGCGTGAGTACAAGACTCACCGCCTTTTTTAGCACATGTGCCTCATAGTGCACAGCCTCTCACTCGCAGGCGTGCCACACCGGCGCCCGTGATTTGGCAGGAGGTGCGCGCCTACTCCCCGACTCCCCTGGGACTATCTAGTGCACCCGCGAATCCGTTTTGGCCGCGTGGTCATGTGATAGGTGGAAGTAGCAGGCGTGACTACAAGGCTCACCCCTTCCTTTTGCACAGCCTCTCACTCTCACGCATGCCACTCCGTCGCCCGTGATTTCTCGGAGTTGCGGCTCTATTTCCGAGGCTCCCCTGTGTCTAGTGCACCTGGGATTTCATTTTGGTGGCGTTTTCATGCGTTTTGTGGAAGTGGCAGGCGTGAGTACAAGGCTCACCGCCTTTTTTAGCACATGTGCCTCATAGTGCACAGCCTCTCCCTCGCAGGCGTGCCACACCGGCGCCCGTGATTTGGCAGGAGGTGCGCGCCTACTCCCCGACTCCCCTGGGACTATCTAGTGCACCCGACCATCCGTTTTGGCCGCGTGGTAATGTGTTTCGTGGAAGTAGCAGGCGTGAGTACTAGGCTCACCCTTTCCTCTTGCACACCGTCTCACTCTCACGCATGCCACTCCGTCGCCCGTGAGTTCCCGGAGTTGCGCCTCTATTGGCGAGGTTCCGCTGGGTCTAGTGCACCTGGGATTTCATTTTGGTGGCGTTTTCATGCGTTTTGTGGAAGTGGCAGGCGTGAGTACAAGGCTCACCGCCTTCTTTAGCACATGTGCCTCATAGTGCACAGCCTCTCACTCGCAGGCGTGCCACACCGGCGCCCGTGATTTGGCAGGAGGTGCGCGCCTACTCGCCGACTCCCCTGGGACTATCTAGTGCACCCGCGAATCCGTTTTGACCGCGTGGTGATGTGTTTCTTGGAAGTAGCAGGCGTGAGTACAAGGCTCACCCCTTCCTCTTGCACACCGTCTCACTCTCACGCATGCCACTCCGTCGCCCGTGAGTTCCCGGAGTTGCGCGTCTATTGCCGAGGATCCGCTGGGTCTAGTGCACCTGGGATTTGATTCTGGTGGCGTTGTCATGCGTTTCGTGGAAGTGGCAGGCGTGAGTACAAGGCTCACCGCCTTCTTCAGCACATGTGCCTCACAGTGCACAGCCTCTCACTCGCAGGCGTGCCACTACGGCTGCCGTGATTTGGCAGGAGGTGCCCGACTACTCTCCAACTCCCCTGGGACTATCTACTGCACCCGAGAATCCGTTTTGTCCGCGTTGTCATGCGTTTCGTGGAAGTGGCATGCGTTGTCATACAAGGCTCACCGCCTTCTTTAGCACACGTGCCACTTAGTGCACAGTCTCTCACTCGCAGGCGTGTCACGCCGACGCCAGTGACTTGCAGGAGGAGCGCGCCTACTCCCCGATTCCCCTGAGACTATCTACTGCACCCGGGAATCCATTTTGGCCGCGTGGTCATTTCTTTCATGCAAGTAGCGGGCGTGAGTACAAGACTCACCGCCTTTTTTAGCACATGTGCCTCATAGTGCACAGCCTCTCCCTCGCAGGCGTGCCACACCGGCGCCCGTGATTTGGCAGGAGGTGCACGCCTACTCCCCGACTCCCCTGGGACTATCTAGTGCACCCGACCATCCGTTTTGGCCGCGTGGTGATGTGTTTCGTGGAAGTAGCAGGCGTGACTACAAGGCCCACCCCTTCCTTTTGCACAGCCTCTCACTCTCACGCATGCCACTCCGTCGCCCGTGATTTCTCGGAGTTGCGGCTCTATTTCCGAGGCTCCGCTGGGTCTAGTGCACCTGGGATTTCATTTTGGTGGCGTTTTCATGCGTTTTGTGGAAGTGGCAGGCGTGAGTACAAGGCTCACCGCCTTTTTTAGCACATGTGCCTCATAGTGCACAGCCTCTCACTCGCAGGCGTGCCACACCGGCGCCCGTGATTTGGCAGGAGGTGCGCGCCTACTCGCCGACTCCCCTGGGACTATCTAGTGCACCCGCGAATCCGTTTTGACCGCGTGGTGATGTGTTTCTTGGAAGTAGCAGGCGTGAGTACAAGGCTCACCCCTTCCTCTTGCACACCGTCTCACTCTCACGCATGCCACTCCGTCGCCCGTGAGTTCCCGGAGTTGCGCGTCTATTGCCGAGGATCCGCTGGGTCTAGTGCACCTGGGATTTGATTCTGGTGGCGTTGTCATGCGTTTCGTGGAAGTGGCAGGCGTGAGTACAAGGCTCACCGCCTTCTTCAGCACATGTGCCTCACAGTGCACAGCCTCTCACTCGCAGGCGTGCCACTACGGCTGCCGTGATTTGGCAGGAGGTGCCCGACTACTCTCCAACTCCCCTGGGACTATCTACTGCACCCGAGAATCCGTTTTGTCCGCGTTGTCATGCGTTTCGTGGAAGTGGCATGCGTTGTCATACAAGGCTCACCGCCTTCTTTAGCACACGTGCCACTTAGTGCACAGTCTCTCACTCGCAGGCGTGTCACGCCGACGCCAGTGACTTGCAGGAGGAGCGCGCCTACTCCCCGATTCCCCTGAGACTATCTACTGCACCCGGGAATCCATTTTGGCCGCGTGGTCATTTCTTTCATGCAAGTAGCGGGCGTGAGTACAAGACTCACCGCCTTTTTTAGCACATGTGCCTCATAGTGCACAGCCTCTCCCTCGCAGGCGTGCCACACCGGCGCCCGTGATTTGGCAGGAGGTGCACGCCTACTCCCCGACTCCCCTGGGACTATCTAGTGCACCCGACCATCCGTTTTGGCCGCGTGGTAATGTGTTTCGTGGAAGTAGCAGGCGTGACTACAAGGCCCACCCCTTCCTTTTGCACAGCCTCTCACTCTCACGCATGCCACTCCGTCGCCCGTGATTTCTCGGAGTTGCGGCTCTATTTCCGAGGCTCCCCTGTGTCTAGTGCACCTGGGATTTCATTTTGGTGGCGTTTTCATGCGTTTTGTGGAAGTGGCA
Organism: Stylophora pistillata; assembly: GCF_964205215.1. Taxonomy (NCBI): domain Eukaryota; kingdom Metazoa; phylum Cnidaria; class Anthozoa; order Scleractinia; family Pocilloporidae; genus Stylophora; species Stylophora pistillata. Next base: position 77,576 of record NW_028290938.1, read on the forward strand.
GGCGTGAGTACAAGGCTCACCGCCTTTTTTAGCACATGTGCCTCATAGTGCACAGCCTCTCACTCGCAGGCGTGCCACACCGGCGCCCGTGATTTGGCAGGAGGTGCCCGCCTACTCGCCGACTCCCCTGGGACTATCTAGTGCACCCGCGAATCCGTTTTGACCGCGTGGTGATGTGTTTCTTGGAAGTAGCAGGCGTGAGTACAAGGCTCACCCCTTCCTCTTGCACACCGTCTCACTCTCACGCATGCCACTCCGTCGCCCGTGAGTTCCCAGAGTTGCGCGTCTATTGCCGAGGATCCGCTGGGTCTAGTGCACCTGGGATTTGTTTCTGGTGGCGTTGTCATGCGTTTCGTGGAAGTGGCAGGCGTGAGTACAAGGCTCACCGCCTTCTTTAGCACATGTGCCTCACAGTGCACAGCCTCTCACTCGCAGGCGTGCCACTACGGCTGCCGTGATTTGGCAGGAGGTGCCCGACTACTCTCCAACTCCCCTGGGACTATCTGCTGCACCCGGGAATCCGTTTTGTCCGCGTTGTCATGCGTTTCGTGGAAGTGGCATGCGTTGTCATACAAGGCTCACCGCCTTCTTTAGCACACGTGCCTCTTAGTGCACAGTCTCTCACTCGCAGGCGTGTCACCCCGACGCCAGTGACTTGCAGGAGGAGCGCGCCTACTCCCCGATTCCCCTGAGACTATCTACTGCACCCGGGAATCCATTTTGGCCGCGTGGTCATTTCTTTCATGCAAGTAGCGGGCGTGAGTACAAGACTCACCGCCTTTTTTAGCACATGTGCCTCATAGTGCACAGCCTCTCACTCGCAGGCGTGCCACACCGGCGCCCGTGATTTGGCAGGAGGTGCGCGCCTACTCCCCGACTCCCCTGGGACTATCTAGTGCACCCGCGAATCCGTTTTGGCCGCGTGGTCATGTGATAGGTGGAAGTAGCAGGCGTGACTACAAGGCTCACCCCTTCCTTTTGCACAGCCTCTCACTCTCACGCATGCCACTCCGTCGCCCGTGATTTCTCGGAGTTGCGGCTCTATTTCCGAGGCTCCCCTGTGTCTAGTGCACCTGGGATTTCATTTTGGTGGCGTTTTCATGCGTTTTGTGGAAGTGGCAGGCGTGAGTACAAGGCTCACCGCCTTTTTTAGCACATGTGCCTCATAGTGCACAGCCTCTCCCTCGCAGGCGTGCCACACCGGCGCCCGTGATTTGGCAGGAGGTGCGCGCCTACTCCCCGACTCCCCTGGGACTATCTAGTGCACCCGACCATCCGTTTTGGCCGCGTGGTAATGTGTTTCGTGGAAGTAGCAGGCGTGAGTACTAGGCTCACCCTTTCCTCTTGCACACCGTCTCACTCTCACGCATGCCACTCCGTCGCCCGTGAGTTCCCGGAGTTGCGCCTCTATTGGCGAGGTTCCGCTGGGTCTAGTGCACCTGGGATTTCATTTTGGTGGCGTTTTCATGCGTTTTGTGGAAGTGGCAGGCGTGAGTACAAGGCTCACCGCCTTCTTTAGCACATGTGCCTCATAGTGCACAGCCTCTCACTCGCAGGCGTGCCACACCGGCGCCCGTGATTTGGCAGGAGGTGCGCGCCTACTCGCCGACTCCCCTGGGACTATCTAGTGCACCCGCGAATCCGTTTTGACCGCGTGGTGATGTGTTTCTTGGAAGTAGCAGGCGTGAGTACAAGGCTCACCCCTTCCTCTTGCACACCGTCTCACTCTCACGCATGCCACTCCGTCGCCCGTGAGTTCCCGGAGTTGCGCGTCTATTGCCGAGGATCCGCTGGGTCTAGTGCACCTGGGATTTGATTCTGGTGGCGTTGTCATGCGTTTCGTGGAAGTGGCAGGCGTGAGTACAAGGCTCACCGCCTTCTTCAGCACATGTGCCTCACAGTGCACAGCCTCTCACTCGCAGGCGTGCCACTACGGCTGCCGTGATTTGGCAGGAGGTGCCCGACTACTCTCCAACTCCCCTGGGACTATCTACTGCACCCGAGAATCCGTTTTGTCCGCGTTGTCATGCGTTTCGTGGAAGTGGCATGCGTTGTCATACAAGGCTCACCGCCTTCTTTAGCACACGTGCCACTTAGTGCACAGTCTCTCACTCGCAGGCGTGTCACGCCGACGCCAGTGACTTGCAGGAGGAGCGCGCCTACTCCCCGATTCCCCTGAGACTATCTACTGCACCCGGGAATCCATTTTGGCCGCGTGGTCATTTCTTTCATGCAAGTAGCGGGCGTGAGTACAAGACTCACCGCCTTTTTTAGCACATGTGCCTCATAGTGCACAGCCTCTCCCTCGCAGGCGTGCCACACCGGCGCCCGTGATTTGGCAGGAGGTGCACGCCTACTCCCCGACTCCCCTGGGACTATCTAGTGCACCCGACCATCCGTTTTGGCCGCGTGGTGATGTGTTTCGTGGAAGTAGCAGGCGTGACTACAAGGCCCACCCCTTCCTTTTGCACAGCCTCTCACTCTCACGCATGCCACTCCGTCGCCCGTGATTTCTCGGAGTTGCGGCTCTATTTCCGAGGCTCCGCTGGGTCTAGTGCACCTGGGATTTCATTTTGGTGGCGTTTTCATGCGTTTTGTGGAAGTGGCAGGCGTGAGTACAAGGCTCACCGCCTTTTTTAGCACATGTGCCTCATAGTGCACAGCCTCTCACTCGCAGGCGTGCCACACCGGCGCCCGTGATTTGGCAGGAGGTGCGCGCCTACTCGCCGACTCCCCTGGGACTATCTAGTGCACCCGCGAATCCGTTTTGACCGCGTGGTGATGTGTTTCTTGGAAGTAGCAGGCGTGAGTACAAGGCTCACCCCTTCCTCTTGCACACCGTCTCACTCTCACGCATGCCACTCCGTCGCCCGTGAGTTCCCGGAGTTGCGCGTCTATTGCCGAGGATCCGCTGGGTCTAGTGCACCTGGGATTTGATTCTGGTGGCGTTGTCATGCGTTTCGTGGAAGTGGCAGGCGTGAGTACAAGGCTCACCGCCTTCTTCAGCACATGTGCCTCACAGTGCACAGCCTCTCACTCGCAGGCGTGCCACTACGGCTGCCGTGATTTGGCAGGAGGTGCCCGACTACTCTCCAACTCCCCTGGGACTATCTACTGCACCCGAGAATCCGTTTTGTCCGCGTTGTCATGCGTTTCGTGGAAGTGGCATGCGTTGTCATACAAGGCTCACCGCCTTCTTTAGCACACGTGCCACTTAGTGCACAGTCTCTCACTCGCAGGCGTGTCACGCCGACGCCAGTGACTTGCAGGAGGAGCGCGCCTACTCCCCGATTCCCCTGAGACTATCTACTGCACCCGGGAATCCATTTTGGCCGCGTGGTCATTTCTTTCATGCAAGTAGCGGGCGTGAGTACAAGACTCACCGCCTTTTTTAGCACATGTGCCTCATAGTGCACAGCCTCTCCCTCGCAGGCGTGCCACACCGGCGCCCGTGATTTGGCAGGAGGTGCACGCCTACTCCCCGACTCCCCTGGGACTATCTAGTGCACCCGACCATCCGTTTTGGCCGCGTGGTAATGTGTTTCGTGGAAGTAGCAGGCGTGACTACAAGGCCCACCCCTTCCTTTTGCACAGCCTCTCACTCTCACGCATGCCACTCCGTCGCCCGTGATTTCTCGGAGTTGCGGCTCTATTTCCGAGGCTCCCCTGTGTCTAGTGCACCTGGGATTTCATTTTGGTGGCGTTTTCATGCGTTTTGTGGAAGTGGCAGGCGTGAGTACAAGGCTCACCGCCTTTTTTAGCACATGTGCCTCATAGTGCACAGCCTCTCACTCGCAGGCGTGCCACACCGGCGCCCGTGATTTGGCAGGAGGTGCCCGCCTACTCGCCGACTCCCCTGGGACTATCTAGTGCACCCGCGAATCCGTTTTGACCGCGTGGTGATGTGTTTCTTGGAAGTAGCAGGCGTGAGTACAAGGCTCACCCCTTCCTCTTGCACACCGTCTCACTCTCACGCATGCCACTCCGTCGCCCGTGAGTTCCCAGAGTTGCGCGTCTATTGCCGAGGATCCGCTGGGTCTAGTGCACCTGGGATTTGTTTCTGGTGGCGTTGTCATGCGTTTCGTGGAAGTGGCAGGCGTGAGTACAAGGCTCACCGCCTTCTTTAGCACATGTGCCTCACAGTGCACAGCCTCTCACTCGCAGGCGTGCCACTACGGCTGCCGTGATTTGGCAGGAGGTGCCCGACTACTCTCCAACTCCCCTGGGACTATCTGCTGCACCCGGGAATCCGTTTTGTCCGCGTTGTCATGCGTTTCGTGGAAGTGGCATGCGTTGTCATACAAGGCTCACCGCCTTCTTTAGCACACGTGCCTCTTAGTGCACAGTCTCTCACTCGCAGGCGTGTCACCCCGACGCCAGTGACTTGCAGGAGGAGCGCGCCTACTCCCCGATTCCCCTGAGACTATCTACTGCACCCGGGAATCCATTTTGGCCGCGTGGTCATTTCTTTCATGCAAGTAGCGGGCGTGAGTACAAGACTCACCGCCTTTTTTAGCACATGTGCCTCATAGTGCACAGCCTCTCCCTCGCAGGCGTGCCACACCGGCGCCCGTGATTTGGCAGGAGGTGCGCGCCTACTCCCCGACTCCCCTGGGACTATCTAGTGCACCCGACCATCCGTTTTGGCCGCGTGGTAATGTGTTTCGTGGAAGTAGCAGGCGTGACTACAAGGCCCACCCCTTCCTTTTGCACAGCCTCTCACTCTCACGCATGCCACTCCGTCGCCCGTGATTTCTCGGAGTTGCGGCTCTATTTCCGAGGCTCCCCTGTGTCTAGTGCACCTGGGATTTCATTTTGGTGGCGTTTTCATGCGTTTTGTGGAAGTGGCAGGCGTGAGTACAAGGCTCACCGCCTTTTTTAGCACATGTGCCTCATAGTGCACAGCCTCTCACTCGCAGGCGTGCCACACCGGCGCCCGTGATTTGGCAGGAGGTGCCCGCCTACTCGCCGACTCCCCTGGGACTATCTAGTGCACCCGCGAATCCGTTTTGACCGCGTGGTAATGTGTTTCTTGGAAGTAGCAGGCGTGAGTACAAGGCTCACCCCTTCCTCTTGCACACCGTCTCACTCTCACGCATGCCACTCCGTCGCCCGTGAGTTCCCAGAGTTGCGCGTCTATTGCCGAGGATCCGCTGGGTCTAGTGCACCTGGGATTTGTTTCTGGTGGCGTTGTCATGCGTTTCGTGGAAGTGGCAGGCGTGAGTACAAGGCTCACCGCCTTCTTTAGCACATGTGCCTCACAGTGCACAGCCTCTCACTCGCAGGCGTGCCACTACGGCTGCCGTGATTTGGCAGGAGGTGCCCGACTACTCTCCAACTCCCCTGGGACTATCTGCTGCACCCGGGAATCCGTTTTGTCCGCGTTGTCATGCGTTTCGTGGAAGTGGCATGCGTTGTCATACAAGGCTCACCGCCTTCTTTAGCACACGTGCCTCTTAGTGCACAGTCTCTCACTCGCAGGCGTGTCACCCCGACGCCAGTGACTTGCAGGAGGAGCGCGCCTACTCCCCGATTCCCCTGAGACTATCTACTGCACCCGGGAATCCATTTTGGCCGCGTGGTCATTTCTTTCATGCAAGTAGCGGGCGTGAGTACAAGACTCACCGCCTTTTTTAGCACATGTGCCTCATAGTGCACAGCCTCTCCCTCGCAGGCGTGCCACACCGGCGCCCGTGATTTGGCAGGAGGTGCGCGCCTACTCCCCGACTCCCCTGGGACTATCTAGTGCACCCGACCATCCGTTTTGGCCGCGTGGTAATGTGTTTCGTGGAAGTAGCAGGCGTGACTACAAGGCCCACCCCTTCCTTTTGCACAGCCTCTCACTCTCACGCATGCCACTCCGTCGCCCGTGATTTCTCGGAGTTGCGGCTCTATTTCCGAGGCTCCCCTGTGTCTAGTGCACCTGGGATTTCATTTTGGTGGCGTTTTCATGCGTTTTGTGGAAGTGGCAGGCGTGAGTACAAGGCTCACCGCCTTTTTTAGCACATGTGCCTCATAGTGCACAGCCTCTCACTCGCAGGCGTGCCACACCGGCGCCCGTGATTTGGCAGGAGGTGCCCGCCTACTCGCCGACTCCCCTGGGACTATCTAGTGCACCCGCGAATCCGTTTTGACCGCGTGGTGATGTGTTTCTTGGAAGTAGCAGGCGTGAGTACAAGGCTCACCCCTTCCTCTTGCACACCGTCTCACTCTCACGCATGCCACTCCGTCGCCCGTGAGTTCCCAGAGTTGCGCGTCTATTGCCGAGGATCCGCTGGGTCTAGTGCACCTGGGATTTGTTTCTGGTGGCGTTGTCATGCGTTTCGTGGAAGTGGCAGGCGTGAGTACAAGGCTCACCGCCTTCTTTAGCACATGTGCCTCACAGTGCACAGCCTCTCACTCGCAGGCGTGCCACTACGGCTGCCGTGATTTGGCAGGAGGTGCCCGACTACTCTCCAACTCCCCTGGGACTATCTGCTGCACCCGGGAATCCGTTTTGTCCGCGTTGTCATGCGTTTCGTGGAAGTGGCATGCGTTGTCATACAAGGCTCACCGCCTTCTTTAGCACACGTGCCTCTTAGTGCACAGTCTCTCACTCGCAGGCGTGTCACCCCGACGCCAGTGACTTGCAGGAGGAGCGCGCCTACTCCCCGATTCCCCTGAGACTATCTACTGCACCCGGGAATCCATTTTGGCCGCGTGGTCATTTCTTTCATGCAAGTAGCGGGCGTGAGTACAAGACTCACCGCCTTTTTTAGCACATGTGCCTCATAGTGCACAGCCTCTCACTCGCAGGCGTGCCACACCGGCGCCCGTGATTTGGCAGGAGGTGCGCGCCTACTCCCCGACTCCCCTGGGACTATCTAGTGCACCCGCGAATCCGTTTTGGCCGCGTGGTCATGTGATAGGTGGAAGTAGCAGGCGTGACTACAAGGCTCACCCCTTCCTTTTGCACAGCCTCTCACTCTCACGCATGCCACTCCGTCGCCCGTGATTTCTCGGAGTTGCGGCTCTATTTCCGAGGCTCCCCTGTGTCTAGTGCACCTGGGATTTCATTTTGGTGGCGTTTTCATGCGTTTTGTGGAAGTGGCAGGCGTGAGTACAAGGCTCACCGCCTTTTTTAGCACATGTGCCTCATAGTGCACAGCCTCTCCCTCGCAGGCGTGCCACACCGGCGCCCGTGATTTGGCAGGAGGTGCGCGCCTACTCCCCGACTCCCCTGGGACTATCTAGTGCACCCGACCATCCGTTTTGGCCGCGTGGTAATGTGTTTCGTGGAAGTAGCAGGCGTGAGTACTAGGCTCACCCTTTCCTCTTGCACACCGTCTCACTCTCACGCATGCCACTCCGTCGCCCGTGAGTTCCCGGAGTTGCGCCTCTATTGGCGAGGTTCCGCTGGGTCTAGTGCACCTGGGATTTCATTTTGGTGGCGTTTTCATGCGTTTTGTGGAAGTGGCAGGCGTGAGTACAAGGCTCACCGCCTTCTTTAGCACATGTGCCTCATAGTGCACAGCCTCTCACTCGCAGGCGTGCCACACCGGCGCCCGTGATTTGGCAGGAGGTGCGCGCCTACTCGCCGACTCCCCTGGGACTATCTAGTGCACCCGCGAATCCGTTTTGACCGCGTGGTGATGTGTTTCTTGGAAGTAGCAGGCGTGAGTACAAGGCTCACCCCTTCCTCTTGCACACCGTCTCACTCTCACGCATGCCACTCCGTCGCCCGTGAGTTCCCGGAGTTGCGCGTCTATTGCCGAGGATCCGCTGGGTCTAGTGCACCTGGGATTTGATTCTGGTGGCGTTGTCATGCGTTTCGTGGAAGTGGCAGGCGTGAGTACAAGGCTCACCGCCTTCTTCAGCACATGTGCCTCACAGTGCACAGCCTCTCACTCGCAGGCGTGCCACTACGGCTGCCGTGATTTGGCAGGAGGTGCCCGACTACTCTCCAACTCCCCTGGGACTATCTACTGCACCCGAGAATCCGTTTTGTCCGCGTTGTCATGCGTTTCGTGGAAGTGGCATGCGTTGTCATACAAGGCTCACCGCCTTCTTTAGCACACGTGCCACTTAGTGCACAGTCTCTCACTCGCAGGCGTGTCACGCCGACGCCAGTGACTTGCAGGAGGAGCGCGCCTACTCCCCGATTCCCCTGAGACTATCTACTGCACCCGGGAATCCATTTTGGCCGCGTGGTCATTTCTTTCATGCAAGTAGCGGGCGTGAGTACAAGACTCACCGCCTTTTTTAGCACATGTGCCTCATAGTGCACAGCCTCTCCCTCGCAGGCGTGCCACACCGGCGCCCGTGATTTGGCAGGAGGTGCACGCCTACTCCCCGACTCCCCTGGGACTATCTAGTGCACCCGACCATCCGTTTTGGCCGCGTGGTAATGTGTTTCGTGGAAGTAGCAGGCGTGACTACAAGGCCCACCCCTTCCTTTTGCACAGCCTCTCACTCTCACGCATGCCACTCCGTCGCCCGTGATTTCTCGGAGTTGCGGCTCTATTTCCGAGGCTCCCCTGTGTCTAGTGCACCTGGGATTTCATTTTGGTGGCGTTTTCATGCGTTTTGTGGAAGTGGCAGGCGTGAGTACAAGGCTCACCGCCTTTTTTAGCACATGTGCCTCATAGTGCACAGCCTCTCACTCGCAGGCGTGCCACACCGGCGCCCGTGATTTGGCAGGAGGTGCGCGCCTACTCGCCGACTCCCCTGGGACTATCTAGTGCACCCGCGAATCCGTTTTGACCGCGTGGTGATGTGTTTCTTGGAAGTAGCAGGCGTGAGTACAAGGCTCACCCCTTCCTCTTGCACACCGTCTCACTCTCACGCATGCCACTCCGTCGCCCGTGAGTTCCCGGAGTTGCGCGTCTATTGCCGAGGATCCGCTGGGTCTAGTGCACCTGGGATTTGATTCTGGTGGCGTTGTCATGCGTTTCGTGGAAGTGGCAGGCGTGAGTACAAGGCTCACCGCCTTCTTCAGCACATGTGCCTCACAGTGCACAGCCTCTCACTCGCAGGCGTGCCACTACGGCTGCCGTGATTTGGCAGGAGGTGCCCGACTACTCTCCAACTCCCCTGGGACTATCTACTGCACCCGAGAATCCGTTTTGTCCGCGTTGTCATGCGTTTCGTGGAAGTGGCATGCGTTGTCATACAAGGCTCACCGCCTTCTTTAGCACACGTGCCACTTAGTGCACAGTCTCTCACTCGCAGGCGTGTCACGCCGACGCCAGTGACTTGCAGGAGGAGCGCGCCTACTCCCCGATTCCCCTGAGACTATCTACTGCACCCGGGAATCCATTTTGGCCGCGTGGTCATTTCTTTCATGCAAGTAGCGGGCGTGAGTACAAGACTCACCGCCTTTTTTAGCACATGTGCCTCATAGTGCACAGCCTCTCCCTCGCAGGCGTGCCACACCGGCGCCCGTGATTTGGCAGGAGGTGCACGCCTACTCCCCGACTCCCCTGGGACTATCTAGTGCACCCGCGAATCCGTTTTGACCGCGTGGTGATGTGTTTCTTGGAAGTAGCAGGCGTGAGTACAAGGCTCACCCCTTCCTCTTGCACACCGTCTCACTCTCACGCATGCCACTCCGTCGCCCGTGATTTCTCGGAGTTGCGGCTCTATTTCCGAGGCTCCGCTGGGTCTAGTGCACCTGGGATTTCATTTTGGTGGCGTTTTCATGCGTTTTGTGGAAGTGGCAGGCGTGAGTACAAGGCTCACCGCCTTTTTTAGCACATGTGCCTCATAGTGCACAGCCTCTCACTCGCAGGCGTGCCACACCGGCGCCCGTGATTTGGCAGGAGGTGCGCGCCTACTCGCCGACTCCCCTGGGACTATCTAGTGCACCCGCGAATCCGTTTTGACCGCGTGGTGATGTGTTTCTTGGAAGTAGCAGGCGTGAGTACAAGGCTCACCCCTTCCTCTTGCACACCGTCTCACTCTCACGCATGCCACTCCGTCGCCCGTGAGTTCCCGGAGTTGCGCGTCTATTGCCGAGGATCCGCTGGGTCTAGTGCACCTGGGATTTGATTCTGGTGGCGTTGTCATGCGTTTCGTGGAAGTGGCAGGCGTGAGTACAAGGCTCACCGCCTTCTTCAGCACATGTGCCTCACAGTGCACAGCCTCTCACTCGCAGGCGTGCCACTACGGCTGCCGTGATTTGGCAGGAGGTGCCCGACTACTCTCCAACTCCCCTGGGACTATCTACTGCACCCGAGAATCCGTTTTGTCCGCGTTGTCATGCGTTTCGTGGAAGTGGCATGCGTTGTCATACAAGGCTCACCGCCTTCTTTAGCACACGTGCCACTTAGTGCACAGTCTCTCACTCGCAGGCGTGTCACGCCGACGCCAGTGACTTGCAGGAGGAGCGCGCCTACTCCCCGATTCCCCTGAGACTATCTACTGCACCCGGGAATCCATTTTGGCCGCGTGGTCATTTCTTTCATGCAAGTAGCGGGCGTGAGTACAAGACTCACCGCCTTTTTTAGCACATGTGCCTCATAGTGCACAGCCTCTCCCTCGCAGGCGTGCCACACCGGCGCCCGTGATTTGGCAGGAGGTGCACGCCTACTCCCCGACTCCCCTGGGACTATCTAGTGCACCCGACCATCCGTTTTGGCCGCGTGGTAATGTGTTTCGTGGAAGTAGCAGGCGTGACTACAAGGCCCACCCCTTCCTTTTGCACAGCCTCTCACTCTCACGCATGCCACTCCGTCGCCCGTGATTTCTCGGAGTTGCGGCTCTATTTCCGAGGCTCCCCTGTGTCTAGTGCACCTGGGATTTCATTTTGGTGGCGTTTTCATGCGTTTTGTGGAAGTGGCAGGCGTGAGTACAAGGCTCACCGCCTTTTTTAGCACATGTGCCTCATAGTGCACAGCCTCTCACTCGCAGGCGTGCCACACCGGCGCCCGTGATTTGGCAGGAGGTGCCCGCCTACTCGCCGACTCCCCTGGGACTATCTAGTGCACCCGCGAATCCGTTTTGACCGCGTGGTGATGTGTTTCTTGGAAGTAGCAGGCGTGAGTACAAGGCTCACCCCTTCCTCTTGCACACCGTCTCACTCTCACGCATGCCACTCCGTCGCCCGTGAGTTCCCAGAGTTGCGCGTCTATTGCCGAGGATCCGCTGGGTCTAGTGCACCTGGGATTTGTTTCTGGTGGCGTTGTCATGCGTTTCGTGGAAGTGGCAGGCGTGAGTACAAGGCTCACCGCCTTCTTTAGCACATGTGCCTCACAGTGCACAGCCTCTCACTCGCAGGCGTGCCACTACGGCTGCCGTGATTTGGCAGGAGGTGCCCGACTACTCTCCAACTCCCCTGGGACTATCTGCTGCACCCGGGAATCCGTTTTGTCCGCGTTGTCATGCGTTTCGTGGAAGTGGCATGCGTTGTCATACAAGGCTCACCGCCTTCTTTAGCACACGTGCCTCTTAGTGCACAGTCTCTCACTCGCAGGCGTGTCACCCCGACGCCAGTGACTTGCAGGAGGAGCGCGCCTACTCCCCGATTCCCCTGAGACTATCTACTGCACCCGGGAATCCATTTTGGCCGCGTGGTCATTTCTTTCATGCAAGTAGCGGGCGTGAGTACAAGACTCACCGCCTTTTTTAGCACATGTGCCTCATAGTGCACAGCCTCTCCCTCGCAGGCGTGCCACACCGGCGCCCGTGATTTGGCAGGAGGTGCGCGCCTACTCCCCGACTCCCCTGGGACTATCTAGTGCACCCGACCATCCGTTTTGGCCGCGTGGTAATGTGTTTCGTGGAAGTAGCAGGCGTGACTACAAGGCCCACCCCTTCCTTTTGCACAGCCTCTCACTCTCACGCATGCCACTCCGTCGCCCGTGATTTCTCGGAGTTGCGGCTCTATTTCCGAGGCTCCCCTGTGTCTAGTGCACCTGGGATTTCATTTTGGTGGCGTTTTCATGCGTTTTGTGGAAGTGGCAGGCGTGAGTACAAGGCTCACCGCCTTTTTTAGCACATGTGCCTCATAGTGCACAGCCTCTCACTCGCAGGCGTGCCACACCGGCGCCCGTGATTTGGCAGGAGGTGCCCGCCTACTCGCCGACTCCCCTGGGACTATCTAGTGCACCCGCGAATCCGTTTTGACCGCGTGGTAATGTGTTTCTTGGAAGTAGCAGGCGTGAGTACAAGGCTCACCCCTTCCTCTTGCACACCGTCTCACTCTCACGCATGCCACTCCGTCGCCCGTGAGTTCCCAGAGTTGCGCGTCTATTGCCGAGGATCCGCTGGGTCTAGTGCACCTGGGATTTGTTTCTGGTGGCGTTGTCATGCGTTTCGTGGAAGTGGCAGGCGTGAGTACAAGGCTCACCGCCTTCTTTAGCACATGTGCCTCACAGTGCACAGCCTCTCACTCGCAGGCGTGCCACTACGGCTGCCGTGATTTGGCAGGAGGTGCCCGACTACTCTCCAACTCCCCTGGGACTATCTGCTGCACCCGGGAATCCGTTTTGTCCGCGTTGTCATGCGTTTCGTGGAAGTGGCATGCGTTGTCATACAAGGCTCACCGCCTTCTTTAGCACACGTGCCTCTTAGTGCACAGTCTCTCACTCGCAGGCGTGTCACCCCGACGCCAGTGACTTGCAGGAGGAGCGCGCCTACTCCCCGATTCCCCTGAGACTATCTACTGCACCCGGGAATCCATTTTGGCCGCGTGGTCATTTCTTTCATGCAAGTAGCGGGCGTGAGTACAAGACTCACCGCCTTTTTTAGCACATGTGCCTCATAGTGCACAGCCTCTCCCTCGCAGGCGTGCCACACCGGCGCCCGTGATTTGGCAGGAGGTGCGCGCCTACTCCCCGACTCCCCTGGGACTATCTAGTGCACCCGACCATCCGTTTTGGCCGCGTGGTAATGTGTTTCGTGGAAGTAGCAGGCGTGACTACAAGGCCCACCCCTTCCTTTTGCACAGCCTCTCACTCTCACGCATGCCACTCCGTCGCCCGTGATTTCTCGGAGTTGCGGCTCTATTTCCGAGGCTCCCCTGTGTCTAGTGCACCTGGGATTTCATTTTGGTGGCGTTTTCATGCGTTTTGTGGAAGTGGCAGGCGTGAGTACAAGGCTCACCGCCTTTTTTAGCACATGTGCCTCATAGTGCACAGCCTCTCACTCGCAGGCGTGCCACACCGGCGCCCGTGATTTGGCAGGAGGTGCCCGCCTACTCGCCGACTCCCCTGGGACTATCTAGTGCACCCGCGAATCCGTTTTGACCGCGTGGTGATGTGTTTCTTGGAAGTAGCAGGCGTGAGTACAAGGCTCACCCCTTCCTCTTGCACACCGTCTCACTCTCACGCATGCCACTCCGTCGCCCGTGAGTTCCCAGAGTTGCGCGTCTATTGCCGAGGATCCGCTGGGTCTAGTGCACCTGGGATTTGTTTCTGGTGGCGTTGTCATGCGTTTCGTGGAAGTGGCAGGCGTGAGTACAAGGCTCACCGCCTTCTTTAGCACATGTGCCTCACAGTGCACAGCCTCTCACTCGCAGGCGTGCCACTACGGCTGCCGTGATTTGGCAGGAGGTGCCCGACTACTCTCCAACTCCCCTGGGACTATCTGCTGCACCCGGGAATCCGTTTTGTCCGCGTTGTCATGCGTTTCGTGGAAGTGGCATGCGTTGTCATACAAGGCTCACCGCCTTCTTTAGCACACGTGCCTCTTAGTGCACAGTCTCTCACTCGCAGGCGTGTCACCCCGACGCCAGTGACTTGCAGGAGGAGCGCGCCTACTCCCCGATTCCCCTGAGACTATCTACTGCACCCGGGAATCCATTTTGGCCGCGTGGTCATTTCTTTCATGCAAGTAGCGGGCGTGAGTACAAGACTCACCGCCTTTTTTAGCACATGTGCCTCATAGTGCACAGCCTCTCACTCGCAGGCGTGCCACACCGGCGCCCGTGATTTGGCAGGAGGTGCGCGCCTACTCCCCGACTCCCCTGGGACTATCTAGTGCACCCGCGAATCCGTTTTGGCCGCGTGGTCATGTGATAGGTGGAAGTAGCAGGCGTGACTACAAGGCTCACCCCTTCCTTTTGCACAGCCTCTCACTCTCACGCATGCCACTCCGTCGCCCGTGATTTCTCGGAGTTGCGGCTCTATTTCCGAGGCTCCCCTGTGTCTAGTGCACCTGGGATTTCATTTTGGTGGCGTTTTCATGCGTTTTGTGGAAGTGGCAGGCGTGAGTACAAGGCTCACCGCCTTTTTTAGCACATGTGCCTCATAGTGCACAGCCTCTCCCTCGCAGGCGTGCCACACCGGCGCCCGTGATTTGGCAGGAGGTGCGCGCCTACTCCCCGACTCCCCTGGGACTATCTAGTGCACCCGACCATCCGTTTTGGCCGCGTGGTAATGTGTTTCGTGGAAGTAGCAGGCGTGAGTACTAGGCTCACCCTTTCCTCTTGCACACCGTCTCACTCTCACGCATGCCACTCCGTCGCCCGTGAGTTCCCGGAGTTGCGCCTCTATTGGCGAGGTTCCGCTGGGTCTAGTGCACCTGGGATTTCATTTTGGTGGCGTTTTCATGCGTTTTGTGGAAGTGGCAGGCGTGAGTACAAGGCTCACCGCCTTCTTTAGCACATGTGCCTCATAGTGCACAGCCTCTCACTCGCAGGCGTGCCACACCGGCGCCCGTGATTTGGCAGGAGGTGCGCGCCTACTCGCCGACTCCCCTGGGACTATCTAGTGCACCCGCGAATCCGTTTTGACCGCGTGGTGATGTGTTTCTTGGAAGTAGCAGGCGTGAGTACAAGGCTCACCCCTTCCTCTTGCACACCGTCTCACTCTCACGCATGCCACTCCGTCGCCCGTGAGTTCCCGGAGTTGCGCGTCTATTGCCGAGGATCCGCTGGGTCTAGTGCACCTGGGATTTGATTCTGGTGGCGTTGTCATGCGTTTCGTGGAAGTGGCAGGCGTGAGTACAAGGCTCACCGCCTTCTTCAGCACATGTGCCTCACAGTGCACAGCCTCTCACTCGCAGGCGTGCCACTACGGCTGCCGTGATTTGGCAGGAGGTGCCCGACTACTCTCCAACTCCCCTGGGACTATCTACTGCACCCGAGAATCCGTTTTGTCCGCGTTGTCATGCGTTTCGTGGAAGTGGCATGCGTTGTCATACAAGGCTCACCGCCTTCTTTAGCACACGTGCCACTTAGTGCACAGTCTCTCACTCGCAGGCGTGTCACGCCGACGCCAGTGACTTGCAGGAGGAGCGCGCCTACTCCCCGATTCCCCTGAGACTATCTACTGCACCCGGGAATCCATTTTGGCCGCGTGGTCATTTCTTTCATGCAAGTAGCGGGCGTGAGTACAAGACTCACCGCCTTTTTTAGCACATGTGCCTCATAGTGCACAGCCTCTCCCTCGCAGGCGTGCCACACCGGCGCCCGTGATTTGGCAGGAGGTGCACGCCTACTCCCCGACTCCCCTGGGACTATCTAGTGCACCCGACCATCCGTTTTGGCCGCGTGGTGATGTGTTTCGTGGAAGTAGCAGGCGTGACTACAAGGCCCACCCCTTCCTTTTGCACAGCCTCTCACTCTCACGCATGCCACTCCGTCGCCCGTGATTTCTCGGAGTTGCGGCTCTATTTCCGAGGCTCCGCTGGGTCTAGTGCACCTGGGATTTCATTTTGGTGGCGTTTTCATGCGTTTTGTGGAAGTGGCAGGCGTGAGTACAAGGCTCACCGCCTTTTTTAGCACATGTGCCTCATAGTGCACAGCCTCTCACTCGCAGGCGTGCCACACCGGCGCCCGTGATTTGGCAGGAGGTGCGCGCCTACTCGCCGACTCCCCTGGGACTATCTAGTGCACCCGCGAATCCGTTTTGACCGCGTGGTGATGTGTTTCTTGGAAGTAGCAGGCGTGAGTACAAGGCTCACCCCTTCCTCTTGCACACCGTCTCACTCTCACGCATGCCACTCCGTCGCCCGTGAGTTCCCGGAGTTGCGCGTCTATTGCCGAGGATCCGCTGGGTCTAGTGCACCTGGGATTTGATTCTGGTGGCGTTGTCATGCGTTTCGTGGAAGTGGCAGGCGTGAGTACAAGGCTCACCGCCTTCTTCAGCACATGTGCCTCACAGTGCACAGCCTCTCACTCGCAGGCGTGCCACTACGGCTGCCGTGATTTGGCAGGAGGTGCCCGACTACTCTCCAACTCCCCTGGGACTATCTACTGCACCCGAGAATCCGTTTTGTCCGCGTTGTCATGCGTTTCGTGGAAGTGGCATGCGTTGTCATACAAGGCTCACCGCCTTCTTTAGCACACGTGCCACTTAGTGCACAGTCTCTCACTCGCAGGCGTGTCACGCCGACGCCAGTGACTTGCAGGAGGAGCGCGCCTACTCCCCGATTCCCCTGAGACTATCTACTGCACCCGGGAATCCATTTTGGCCGCGTGGTCATTTCTTTCATGCAAGTAGCGGGCGTGAGTACAAGACTCACCGCCTTTTTTAGCACATGTGCCTCATAGTGCACAGCCTCTCCCTCGCAGGCGTGCCACACCGGCGCCCGTGATTTGGCAGGAGGTGCACGCCTACTCCCCGACTCCCCTGGGACTATCTAGTGCACCCGACCATCCGTTTTGGCCGCGTGGTAATGTGTTTCGTGGAAGTAGCAGGCGTGACTACAAGGCCCACCCCTTCCTTTTGCACAGCCTCTCACTCTCACGCATGCCACTCCGTCGCCCGTGATTTCTCGGAGTTGCGGCTCTATTTCCGAGGCTCCCCTGTGTCTAGTGCACCTGGGATTTCATTTTGGTGGCGTTTTCATGCGTTTTGTGGAAGTGGCAGGCGTGAGTACAAGGCTCACCGCCTTTTTTAGCACATGTGCCTCATAGTGCACAGCCTCTCACTCGCAGGCGTGCCACACCGGCGCCCGTGATTTGGCAGGAGGTGCCCGCCTACTCGCCGACTCCCCTGGGACTATCTAGTGCACCCGCGAATCCGTTTTGACCGCGTGGTGATGTGTTTCTTGGAAGTAGCAGGCGTGAGTACAAGGCTCACCCCTTCCTCTTGCACACCGTCTCACTCTCACGCATGCCACTCCGTCGCCCGTGAGTTCCCAGAGTTGCGCGTCTATTGCCGAGGATCCGCTGGGTCTAGTGCACCTGGGATTTGTTTCTGGTGGCGTTGTCATGCGTTTCGTGGAAGTGGCAGGCGTGAGTACAAGGCTCACCGCCTTCTTTAGCACATGTGCCTCACAGTGCACAGCCTCTCACTCGCAGGCGTGCCACTACGGCTGCCGTGATTTGGCAGGAGGTGCCCGACTACTCTCCAACTCCCCTGGGACTATCTGCTGCACCCGGGAATCCGTTTTGTCCGCGTTGTCATGCGTTTCGTGGAAGTGGCATGCGTTGTCATACAAGGCTCACCGCCTTCTTTAGCACACGTGCCTCTTAGTGCACAGTCTCTCACTCGCAGGCGTGTCACCCCGACGCCAGTGACTTGCAGGAGGAGCGCGCCTACTCCCCGATTCCCCTGAGACTATCTACTGCACCCGGGAATCCATTTTGGCCGCGTGGTCATTTCTTTCATGCAAGTAGCGGGCGTGAGTACAAGACTCACCGCCTTTTTTAGCACATGTGCCTCATAGTGCACAGCCTCTCCCTCGCAGGCGTGCCACACCGGCGCCCGTGATTTGGCAGGAGGTGCGCGCCTACTCCCCGACTCCCCTGGGACTATCTAGTGCACCCGACCATCCGTTTTGGCCGCGTGGTAATGTGTTTCGTGGAAGTAGCAGGCGTGACTACAAGGCCCACCCCTTCCTTTTGCACAGCCTCTCACTCTCACGCATGCCACTCCGTCGCCCGTGATTTCTCGGAGTTGCGGCTCTATTTCCGAGGCTCCCCTGTGTCTAGTGCACCTGGGATTTCATTTTGGTGGCGTTTTCATGCGTTTTGTGGAAGTGGCAGGCGTGAGTACAAGGCTCACCGCCTTTTTTAGCACATGTGCCTCATAGTGCACAGCCTCTCACTCGCAGGCGTGCCACACCGGCGCCCGTGATTTGGCAGGAGGTGCCCGCCTACTCGCCGACTCCCCTGGGACTATCTAGTGCACCCGCGAATCCGTTTTGACCGCGTGGTAATGTGTTTCTTGGAAGTAGCAGGCGTGAGTACAAGGCTCACCCCTTCCTCTTGCACACCGTCTCACTCTCACGCATGCCACTCCGTCGCCCGTGAGTTCCCAGAGTTGCGCGTCTATTGCCGAGGATCCGCTGGGTCTAGTGCACCTGGGATTTGTTTCTGGTGGCGTTGTCATGCGTTTCGTGGAAGTGGCAGGCGTGAGTACAAGGCTCACCGCCTTCTTTAGCACATGTGCCTCACAGTGCACAGCCTCTCACTCGCAGGCGTGCCACTACGGCTGCCGTGATTTGGCAGGAGGTGCCCGACTACTCTCCAACTCCCCTGGGACTATCTGCTGCACCCGGGAATCCGTTTTGTCCGCGTTGTCATGCGTTTCGTGGAAGTGGCATGCGTTGTCATACAAGGCTCACCGCCTTCTTTAGCACACGTGCCTCTTAGTGCACAGTCTCTCACTCGCAGGCGTGTCACCCCGACGCCAGTGACTTGCAGGAGGAGCGCGCCTACTCCCCGATTCCCCTGAGACTATCTACTGCACCCGGGAATCCATTTTGGCCGCGTGGTCATTTCTTTCATGCAAGTAGCGGGCGTGAGTACAAGACTCACCGCCTTTTTTAGCACATGTGCCTCATAGTGCACAGCCTCTCCCTCGCAGGCGTGCCACACCGGCGCCCGTGATTTGGCAGGAGGTGCGCGCCTACTCCCCGACTCCCCTGGGACTATCTAGTGCACCCGACCATCCGTTTTGGCCGCGTGGTAATGTGTTTCGTGGAAGTAGCAGGCGTGACTACAAGGCCCACCCCTTCCTTTTGCACAGCCTCTCACTCTCACGCATGCCACTCCGTCGCCCGTGATTTCTCGGAGTTGCGGCTCTATTTCCGAGGCTCCCCTGTGTCTAGTGCACCTGGGATTTCATTTTGGTGGCGTTTTCATGCGTTTTGTGGAAGTGGCAGGCGTGAGTACAAGGCTCACCGCCTTTTTTAGCACATGTGCCTCATAGTGCACAGCCTCTCACTCGCAGGCGTGCCACACCGGCGCCCGTGATTTGGCAGGAGGTGCCCGCCTACTCGCCGACTCCCCTGGGACTATCTAGTGCACCCGCGAATCCGTTTTGACCGCGTGGTGATGTGTTTCTTGGAAGTAGCAGGCGTGAGTACAAGGCTCACCCCTTCCTCTTGCACACCGTCTCACTCTCACGCATGCCACTCCGTCGCCCGTGAGTTCCCAGAGTTGCGCGTCTATTGCCGAGGATCCGCTGGGTCTAGTGCACCTGGGATTTGTTTCTGGTGGCGTTGTCATGCGTTTCGTGGAAGTGGCAGGCGTGAGTACAAGGCTCACCGCCTTCTTTAGCACATGTGCCTCACAGTGCACAGCCTCTCACTCGCAGGCGTGCCACTACGGCTGCCGTGATTTGGCAGGAGGTGCCCGACTACTCTCCAACTCCCCTGGGACTATCTGCTGCACCCGGGAATCCGTTTTGTCCGCGTTGTCATGCGTTTCGTGGAAGTGGCATGCGTTGTCATACAAGGCTCACCGCCTTCTTTAGCACACGTGCCTCTTAGTGCACAGTCTCTCACTCGCAGGCGTGTCACCCCGACGCCAGTGACTTGCAGGAGGAGCGCGCCTACTCCCCGATTCCCCTGAGACTATCTACTGCACCCGGGAATCCATTTTGGCCGCGTGGTCATTTCTTTCATGCAAGTAGCGGGCGTGAGTACAAGACTCACCGCCTTTTTTAGCACATGTGCCTCATAGTGCACAGCCTCTCACTCGCAGGCGTGCCACACCGGCGCCCGTGATTTGGCAGGAGGTGCGCGCCTACTCCCCGACTCCCCTGGGACTATCTAGTGCACCCGCGAATCCGTTTTGGCCGCGTGGTCATGTGATAGGTGGAAGTAGCAGGCGTGACTACAAGGCTCACCCCTTCCTTTTGCACAGCCTCTCACTCTCACGCATGCCACTCCGTCGCCCGTGATTTCTCGGAGTTGCGGCTCTATTTCCGAGGCTCCCCTGTGTCTAGTGCACCTGGGATTTCATTTTGGTGGCGTTTTCATGCGTTTTGTGGAAGTGGCAGGCGTGAGTACAAGGCTCACCGCCTTTTTTAGCACATGTGCCTCATAGTGCACAGCCTCTCCCTCGCAGGCGTGCCACACCGGCGCCCGTGATTTGGCAGGAGGTGCGCGCCTACTCCCCGACTCCCCTGGGACTATCTAGTGCACCCGACCATCCGTTTTGGCCGCGTGGTAATGTGTTTCGTGGAAGTAGCAGGCGTGAGTACTAGGCTCACCCTTTCCTCTTGCACACCGTCTCACTCTCACGCATGCCACTCCGTCGCCCGTGAGT
>NW_028290939.1:0-44946 GCF_964205215.1 Stylophora pistillata
CTAGTATCAAGGTGAAGTTACAAGTTCAAGTCTTGTGTGGGTGTTATACCTATACCGGACCTTTTTGCTTCGTTCAAAAATGCATGCTTCGCGACGGATTGAGCTGATACTTTTCCCCATAAGAGATCATGCACTTTACAATCTACATGCCAGATTTGGGCAGGACTGAGTTAATTCTAGGGTGATTCCCTTAGACGTGAAGGTGCTAACCCTAACCCCTAGCCTAACCCTAACCCTAGATTGCAACCCTAGCCCTAGATTGCAACCCTAACCCTAGATTGCAACCCTAGCCCTAGATTGCAACCCTAACCCCTAGCCTAACCCTAGCCCTAGATTGCAACCCTAACTAACTGCTGTATCTTAAGGGGTTTCTTAACCTATTGAGTTTTATACATATTAAAGTGTTCTCTGGCAGAGATCTTCCCAACCATGACTACTTTAGTGTGGTTTGGTGAGATGAAGCTTGACAAACTTAAGGAAAACCACTTTGGTGGACCTCCCCTCGTTTTCGACCTCTTCCGCTGAGCATGCCCATTAAGGAGTTAAGGAGTTTTATACATATCAAAGTGTTCCTCTTGCAGAGACCTTTCTAAGCATGTCTACATTAATGTGCTTGGGAAAATGGGGCTTGAGAAACTTAAAAAAAGAGCACTTTGGTGGACTTAGACCTCTAGCAGTTTTCTCAATTGATATTGCACTTGTGGCGCCATTACGCAACCCAGGCGAGGCGTGATGTCATCCACTTCATGCCATGATGAGGTGCATGACGTCATACATGACGAGATGCGCACATTTCACTCAAAATTGTGATCTTTTTCTTTCACGCGTGTGGTGCAGTCACGCGTATTTCGTGACGTATGACGTCAGAGTAACGTCAATGACGTCACACTTGAGGAAATACGGCCATCGAAGTCACTATTGTGCTTTTTTTGTGTTTTTGTTCTGTTGTTTTTGTTTCTTTGGTCTTTTCTCTATACGCGTGTATGTCTGTGACGCGTGTTGGGTGACATTTGAAGTCGTTGTGACGTCATTAATGTCACGCTGTCAGGACGTCATGACTTATCCCCTGGGCAGACTTTCGGTACAAATAGGCAAGTTTTAGGCTAGGGTGAGGCTTAGGGTTAGGGTTTATGTTAGGGGTGAGGGCTAGCTAGGTGTTAGGGTTAGGGTTTTTAAGAGATTCACCATTAGAAGGGTAAAGGGTTAGGGAGATTCACCCTTAGAAGGGTGAGAGATTTGAAAAATTCACCCTTTGAAGGGTTAGCAATTTGAGAGATTCACCCTTAGAAGGGTGAGAGATTTGGAAAAAATCACCCTTTGAGGGGTTAGCAATTTGAAAGATTCACCCTTAGAATCCCTGTCTGAAGAGTGAGCAATTTAAAAGATTTAAGCGGGTCTTATCGGTTTTAGGTTACCCTAGCTGTTTTTCTAACTAACCCTAACTCTATATCTTGCTTTAAGAGCAGTCTTAAGCGTCAGGTAAGGGTTAATTGAAATAAAAGGCAATAGCCTACCATGCAAGTAGTGTAGGCCTTGCAAAGCTGTCAAGGTGCAAAGTCTCCATAGGAATGAAGTCATAACTAATGAACGGAGGCGAGCGTTAGAGAAAATCAACAGCAAAAGGTCTTTTACAGCAGGAAAAAGGATAGAAGGAACAGTGTTGTTGATTTGCCCTCGGCAGTGTTCAGTTGCCCTCGGCAGAAATGTTCATTTGCCCTGGTGGGCATTTTTCAGCTGGCCTTGGTGAGAATTTTGAAGAGGGGGGCCTGGGCCTGGGCTGGGTAAGGAGCGGTTGAGGCTTGGGTTCACTTGGCTTGGGGTTCCCGCTGGGTTGGCTTGGTGAGACCGAGGAGGCATCATGAAGCCTCTAGGTTCCGTAAAGCCCTTAGGAGCTCTTCAAAGAATGGAAGGGGTATCTCGGCCAGGGGCCAAGTTTCAGTCTAGTGGATTAGAACCCGAGCGAACAGCCGCTAAGACTCTTGAAGCAACTCTGCTGTTATGTGGTGTTGAAATGTAATAAAAAAATAAAATGCGTTGAGATTTGGGCTTTGTGGGTGGAATGCGAGTCGGGCGTGTAGCTGGGCTTGGGATTTGCGAGTTGCTTCGGGGACTTAGTAGTTGTTATAGCTTGCAAGAAGGGCTACCTCTCCTCGCCAAATGATTTTGGCATTATGCAAATGAGCTGGCAGCATGTTGTGCGTCTGTTGGCCAAAGGAACGGCTTGAAAGTGCAAATAGAATGGGCCGCTAGGTACAGAATGGACTCTTAAGCTGACTTCGGGTGTCCGTGGGCTGCCTTGGGCTTCTGCTCAGGCCTAAAAGCAGAAAACCAGGATGGCAACTTGCGAATGGCTGCCACCACGTGGTCCGGTTGGGTTTTGCGTTTGTTTGGCAAAGGAAGCGTTTTCTTTGCAAAAAAACTGGGCCAATACATAGAGCGTGGAGAGGCAAGCTGATTTCGGGTGTCCGTGGGCTGGCTTAGGCCTTGGCTTAGGCGATAAAAGCAAAACTACGATCGCATTGTGCAGTCCGCCATTTTGTTTGTTTACTTGTACATGTACAAGTGAAAATCGGTAAGATGGTTATTTTCAAAAATAAAGAGAAAAACCATGCTCGGCAGCTAAAGTGCATGAAAATAGGAGGGGTAAAAGAAGAAAAAGGAGGAAAAAAGCAAAAAAAGCAAAAAAGAGTTTAGTCGCGCACCGGCCGGTATTGAACTCTTGACCCTCCATGACCGCCGCGGGCAGATTACCGAGAATCTGACGGTCCGGGGTTCGATACCGGAGTTGCCCTTTTCTGTCTGTTTCTTTTTTCTTTTGTTCTCTTCCTTTTTCCTCCTTTTTCTCTTTTTCCTGCTGTTTAATGACCACTGACGTTGAAAATACTGTGAGCAGAGCAATTTTTCCATTTTTAATAGGTCGGGGTAAAAGTGAGAAAAAAGTTTCAACTTTGACAGAGTGTGGAGACGCCAACTTTCATCTCTTTTTATAATTCTAGTGGAAAGTACTTTCAAAGCTAATTGCATCGATGTAAGTTTAACGAGAAACGGATGAGAATTGATTTTTCTACGAATTTTGAAAGCTAAGAAAGATAGGTCTGCAAAGCGTACTTATTTCACCCCGTCAAACAAGAAAATTCGTAGAAAATTCTCCAATGGATCATTTTCTACACCCATTAAACCACACGACTGTCAATAGAATGAACAATCATTTCAATGTCCTCTTCTGTCAGTTTCGGCAGGTTTTCATGGTTTTCGTAGCCTTTCAAACGGAACTGTCAAAATGCCCCTTTTTTTCGACTTTTTACCTTCTCCAACGCATGCGCATTATTAGGCTCAGTAGATTGAAACACGTGAAGATGTTCTTCTCGACGAGACCTTCCTAACAGTGTATCACATGCTGTGATTCGATGAAATGATGCGTGGCAAGACCTTAGAAACCTGGTAAGCCTAGCACTAACTCTTTGTGGCGGATGGACATCTGATGACAAATTGCACCTAAAATGAAAAGTATGACACGGATTGACATCAAACTTGCTCCTCTAGATGGAGAGAACGCCATAAGAATCCTGTGAAAATTTCAGAGCTCAACTCTCAGGAATAAAGCTTTTAGCAGGTTTGAGATCAAGCCCTAGTATCAAGGTGAAGTTACAAGTTCAAGTCTTGTGTGGGTGTTATACCTATACCGGACCTTTTTGCTTCGTTCAAAAATGGCATGCTTCGCCACGGATTGAGCTGATACTTTTCCCATAAGAGATCATGCACTTTACAATCTACATGCCAGATTTGGGCAGGACTGAGTTAATTCTAGGGTGATTCCCTTAGACGTGAAGGTGCTAACCCTAACCCCTAGCCTAACCCTAACCCTAGATTGCAACCCTAGCCCTAGATTGCAACCCTAACCCTAGATTGCAACCCTAGCCCTAGATTGCAACCCTAACCCCTAGCCTAACCCTAGCCCTAGATTGCAACCCTAACTAACTGCTGTATCTTAAGGGGTTTCTTAACCTATTGAGTTTTATACATATTAAAGTGTTCCTCTGGCAGAGATCTTCCCAACCATGACTACTTTAGTGTGGTTTGGTGAGATGAAGCTTGACAAACTTAAGGAAAACCACTTTGGTGGACCTCCCCTCGTTTTCGACCTCTTCCGCTGAGCATGCCCATTAAGGAGTTAAGGAGTTTTATACATATCAAAGTGTTCCTCTTGCAGAGACCTTTCTAAGCATGTCTACATTAATGTGCTTTGGGAAAATGGGGCTTGAGAAACTTAAAAAAAGAGCACTTTGGTGGACTTAGACCTCTAGCAGTTTTCTCAATTGATATTGCACTTGTGGCGCCATTACGCAACCCAGGCGAGGCGTGATGTCATCCACTTCATGCCATGATGAGGTGCATGACGTCATACATGACGAGATGCGCACATTTCACTCAAAATTGTGATCTTTTTCTTTCACGCGTGTGGTGCAGTCACGCGTATTTCGTGACGTATGACGTCAGAGTAACGTCAATGACGTCACACTTGAGGAAATACGGCCATCGAAGTCACTATTGTGCTTTTTTTGTGTTTTTGTTCTGTTGTTTTTGTTTCTTTGGTCTTTTCTCTATACGCGTGTATGTCTGTGACGCGTGTTGGGTGACATTTGAAGTCGTTGTGACGTCATTAATGTCACGCTG
Organism: Stylophora pistillata; assembly: GCF_964205215.1. Taxonomy (NCBI): domain Eukaryota; kingdom Metazoa; phylum Cnidaria; class Anthozoa; order Scleractinia; family Pocilloporidae; genus Stylophora; species Stylophora pistillata. The sequence goes on from NW_028290939.1 coordinate 4,675, forward strand.
TCAGGACGTCATGACTTATCCCCTGGGCAGACTTTCGGTACAAATAGGCAAGTTTTAGGCTAGGGTGAGGCTTAGGGTTAGGGTTTATGTTAGGGGTGAGGGCTAGCTAGGTGTTAGGGTTAGGGTTTTTAAGAGATTCACCATTAGAAGGGTAAAGGGTTAGGGAGATTCACCCTTAGAAGGGTGAGAGATTTGAAAAATTCACCCTTTGAAGGGTTAGCAATTTGAGAGATTCACCCTTAGAAGGGTGAGAGATTTGGAAAAATCACCCTTTGAGGGGTTAGCAATTTGAAAGATTCACCCTTAGAATCCCTGTCTGAAGAGTGAGCAATTTAAAAGATTTAAGCGGGTCAAACCCAGGTTTTAGGTTACCCTAGCTGTTTTTCTAACTAACCCTAACTCTATATCTTGCTTTAAGAGCAGTCTTAAGCGTCAGGTAAGGGTTAATTGAAATAAAAGGCAATAGCCTACCATGCAAGTAGTGTAGGCCTTGCAAAGCTGTCAAGGTGCAAAGTCTCCATAGGAATGAAGTCATAACTAATGAACGGAGGCGAGCGTTAGAGAAAATCAACAGCAAAAGGTCTTTTACAGCAGGAAAAAGGATAGAAGGAACAGTGTTGTTGATTTGCCCTCGGCAGTGTTCAGTTGCCCTCGGCAGAAATGTTCATTTGCCCTGGTGGGCATTTTTCAGCTGGCCTTGGTGAGAATTTTGAAGAGGGGGGCCTGGGCCTGGGCTGGGTAAGGAGCGGTTGAGGCTTGGGTTCACTTGGCTTGGGTTCCCGCTGGGTTGGCTTGGTGAGACCGAGGAGGCATCATGAAGCCTCTAGGTTCCGTAAAGCCCTTAGGAGCTCTTCAAAGAATGGAAGGGGTATCTCGGCCAGGGGCCAAGTTTCAGTCTAGTGGATTAGAACCCGAGCGAACAGCCGCTAAGACTCTTGAAGCAACTCTGCTGTTATGTGGTGTTGAAATGTAATAAAAAAATAAAATGCGTTGAGATTTGGGCTTTGTGGGTGGAATGCGAGTCGGGCGTGTAGCTGGGCTTGGGATTTGCGAGTTGCTTCGGGGACTTAGTAGTTGTTATAGCTTGCAAGAAGGGCTACCTCTCCTCGCCAAATGATTTTGGCATTATGCAAATGAGCTGGCAGCATGTTGTGCGTCTGTTGGCCAAAGGAACGGCTTGAAAGTGCAAATAGAATGGGCCGCTAGGTACAGAATGGACTCTTAAGCTGACTTCGGGTGTCCGTGGGCTGCCTTGGGCTTCTGCTCAGGCCTAAAAGCAGAAAACCAGGATGGCAACTTGCGAATGGCTGCCACCACGTGGTCCGGTTGGGTTTTGCGTTTGTTTGGCAAAGGAAGCGTTTTCTTTGCAAAAAAAACTGGGCCAATACATAGAGCGTGGAGAGGCAAGCTGATTTCGGGTGTCCGTGGGCTGGCTTAGGCCTTGGCTTAGGCGATAAAAGCAAAACTACGATCGCATTGTGCAGTCCGCCATTTTGTTTGTTTACTTGTACATGTACAAGTGAAAATCGGTAAGATGGTTATTTTCAAAAATAAAGAGAAAAACCATGCTCGGCAGCTAAAGTGCATGAAAATAGGAGGGGTAAAAGAAGAAAAAGGAGGAAAAAAGCAAAAAAAAGCAAAAAAGAGTTTAGTCGCGCACCGGCCGGTATTGAACTCTTGACCCTCCATGACCGCCGCGGGCAGATTACCGAGAATCTGACGGTCCGGGGTTCGATACCGGAGTTGCCCTTTTCTGTCTGTTTCTTTTTTCTTTTGTTCTCTTCCTTTTTCCTCCTTTTTCTCTTTTTCCTGCTGTTTAATGACCACTGACGTTGAAAATACTGTGAGCAGAGCAATTTTTCCATTTTTAATAGGTCGGGGTAAAAGTGAGAAAAAGTTTCAACTTTGACAGAGTGTGGAGACGCCAAACTTTCATCTCTTTTTATAATTCTAGTGGAAAGTACTTTCAAAGCTAATTGCATCGATGTAAGTTTAACGAGAAACGGATGAGAATTGATTTTTCTACGAATTTTGAAAGCTAAGAAAGATAGGTCTGCAAAGCGTACTTATTTCACCCCGTCAAACAAGAAAATTCGTAGAAAATTCTCCAATGGATCATTTTCTACACCCATTAAACCACACGACTGTCAATAGAATGAACAATCATTTCAATGTCCTCTTCTGTCAGTTTCGGCAGGTTTTCATGGTTTTCGTAGCCTTTCAAACGGAACTGTCAAAATGCCCCTTTTTTTCGACTTTTTACCTTCTCCAACGCATGCGCATTATTAGGCTCAGTAGATTGAAACACGTGAAGATGTTCTTCTCGACGAGACCTTCCTAACAGTGTATCACATGCTGTGATTCGATGAAATGATGCGTGGCAAGACCTTAGAAACCTGGTAAGCCTAGCACTAACTCTTTGTGGCGGATGGACATCTGATGACAAATTGCACCTAAAATGAAAAGTATGACACGGATTGACATCAAACTTGCTCCTCTAGATGGAGAGAACGCCATAAGAATCCTGTGAAAATTTCAGAGCTCAACTCTCAGGAATAAAGCTTTTAGCAGGTTTGAGATCAAGCCCTAGTATCAAGGTGAAGTTACAAGTTCAAGTCTTGTGTGGGTGTTATACCTATACCGGACCTTTTTGCTTCGTTCAAAAATGCATGCTTCGCGACGGATTGAGCTGATACTTTTCCCCATAAGAGATCATGCACTTTACAATCTACATGCCAGATTTGGGCAGGACTGAGTTAATTCTAGGGTGATTCCCTTAGACGTGAAGGTGCTAACCCTAACCCCTAGCCTAACCCTAACCCTAGATTGCAACCCTAGCCCTAGATTGCAACCCTAACCCTAGATTGCAACCCTAGCCCTAGATTGCAACCCTAACCCCTAGCCTAACCCTAGCCCTAGATTGCAACCCTAACTAACTGCTGTATCTTAAGGGGTTTCTTAACCTATTGAGTTTTATACATATTAAAGTGTTCCTCTGGCAGAGATCTTCCCAACCATGACTACTTTAGTGTGGTTTGGTGAGATGAAGCTTGACAAACTTAAGGAAAACCACTTTGGTGGACCTCCCCTCGTTTTCGACCTCTTCCGCTGAGCATGCCCATTAAGGAGTTAAGGAGTTTTATACATATCAAAGTGTTCCTCTTGCAGAGACCTTTCTAAGCATGTCTACATTAATGTGCTTTGGGAAAATGGGGCTTGAGAAACCTTAAAAAAAGAGCACTTTGGTGGACTTAGACCTCTAGCAGTTTTTCTCAATTGATATTGCACTTGTGGCGCCATTACGCAACCCAGGCGAGGCGTGATGTCATCCACTTCATGCCATGATGAGGTGCATGACGTCATACATGACGAGATGCGCACATTTCACTCAAAATTGTGATCTTTTTCTTTCACGCGTGTGGTGCAGTCACGCGTATTTCGTGACGTATGACGTCAGAGTAACGTCAATGACGTCACACTTGAGGAAATACGGCCATCGAAGTCACTATTGTGCTTTTTTTTGTGTTTTTGTTCTGTTGTTTTTGTTTCTTTTGGTCTTTTCTCTATACGCGTGTATGTCTGTGACGCGTGTTGGGTGACATTTGAAGTCGTTGTGACGTCATTAATGTCACGCTGTCAGGACGTCATGACTTATCCCCTGGCAGACTTTCGGTACAAATAGGCAAGTTTTAGGCTAGGGTGAGGCTTAGGGTTAGGGTTTATGTTAGGGGTGAGGGCTAGCTAGGTGTTAGGGTTAGGGTTTTTAAGAGATTCACCATTAGAAGGGTAAAGGGTTAGGGAGATTCACCCTTAGAAGGGTGAGAGATTTGAAAAATTCACCCTTTGAAGGGTTAGCAATTTGAGAGATTCACCCTTAGAAGGGTGAGAGATTTGGAAAAATCACCCTTTGAGGGGTTAGCAATTTGAAAGATTCACCCTTAGAATCCCTGTCTGAAGAGTGAGCAATTTAAAAGATTTAAGCGGGTCTTATCGGTTTTAGGTTACCCTAGCTGTTTTTCTAACTAACCCTAACTCTATATCTTGCTTTAAGAGCAGTCTTAAGCGTCAGGTAAGGGTTAATTGAAATAAAAGGCAATAGCCTACCATGCAAGTAGTGTAGGCCTTGCAAAGCTGTCAAGGTGCAAAGTCTCCATAGGAATGAAGTCATAACTAATGAACGGAGGCGAGCGTTAGAGAAAATCAACAGCAAAAGGTCTTTTACAGCAGGAAAAAGGATAGAAGGAACAGTGTTGTTGATTTGCCCTCGGCAGTGTTCAGTTGCCCTCGGCAGAAATGTTCATTTGCCCTGGTGGGCATTTTTCAGCTGGCCTTGGTGAGAATTTTTGAAGAGGGGGGCCTGGGCCTGGGCTGGGTAAGGAGCGGTTGAGGCTTGGGTTCACTTGGCTTGGGTTCCCGCTGGGTTGGCTTGGTGAGACCGAGGAGGCATCATGAAGCCTCTAGGTTCCGTAAAGCCCTTAGGAGCTCTTCAAAGAATGGAAGGGGTATCTCGGCCAGGGGCCAAGTTTCAGTCTAGTGGATTAGAACCCGAGCGAACAGCCGCTAAGACTCTTGAAGCAACTCTGCTGTTATGTGGTGTTGAAATGTAATAAAAAAATAAAATGCGTTGAGATTTGGGCTTTGTGGGTGGAATGCGAGTCGGGCGTGTAGCTGGGCTTGGGATTTGCGAGTTGCTTCGGGGACTTAGTAGTTGTTATAGCTTGCAAGAAGGGCTACCTCTCCTCGCCAAATGATTTTGGCATTATGCAAATGAGCTGGCAGCATGTTGTGCGTCTGTTGGCCAAAGGAACGGCTTGAAAGTGCAAATAGAATGGGCCGCTAGGTACAGAATGGACTCTTAAGCTGACTTCGGGTGTCCGTGGGCTGCCTTGGGCTTCTGCTCAGGCCTAAAAGCAGAAAACCAGGATGGCAACTTGCGAATGGCTGCCACCACGTGGTCCGGTTGGGTTTTGCGTTTGTTTGGCAAAGGAAGCGTTTTCTTTGCAAAAAAACTGGGCCAATACATAGAGCGTGGAGAGGCAAGCTGATTTCGGGTGTCCGTGGGCTGGCTTAGGCCTTGGCTTAGGCGATAAAAGCAAAACTACGATCGCATTGTGCAGTCCGCCATTTTGTTTGTTTACTTGTACATGTACAAGTGAAAATCGGTAAGATGGTTATTTTCAAAAATAAAGAGAAAAACCATGCTCGGCAGCTAAAGTGCATGAAAATAGGAGGGGTAAAAGAAGAAAAAGGAGGAAAAAAGCAAAAAAAGCAAAAAAGAGTTTAGTCGCGCACCGGCCGGTATTGAACTCTTGACCCTCCATGACCGCCGCGGGCAGATTACCGAGAATCTGACGGTCCGGGGTTCGATACCGGAGTTGCCCTTTTCTGTCTGTTTCTTTTTTCTTTTGTTCTCTTCCTTTTTCCTCCTTTTTCTCTTTTTCCTGCTGTTTAATGACCACTGACGTTGAAAATACTGTGAGCAGAGCAATTTTTCCATTTTTAATAGGTCGGGGTAAAAGTGAGAAAAAGTTTCAACTTTGACAGAGTGTGGAGACGCCAACTTTCATCTCTTTTTATAATTCTAGTGGAAAGTACTTTCAAAGCTAATTGCATCGATGTAAGTTTAACGAGAAACGGATGAGAATTGATTTTTCTACGAATTTTGAAAGCTAAGAAAGATAGGTCTGCAAAGGCGTACTTATTTCACCCCGTCAAACAAGAAAATTCGTAGAAAATTCTCCAATGGATCATTTTCTACACCCATTAAACCACACGACTGTCAATAGAATGAACAATCATTTCAATGTCCTCTTCTGTCAGTTTCGGCAGGTTTTCATGGTTTTCGTAGCCTTTCAAACGGAACTGTCAAAATGCCCCTTTTTTTCGACTTTTTACCTTCTCCAACGCATGCGCATTATTAGGCTCAGTAGATTGAAACACGTGAAGATGTTCTTCTCGACGAGACCTTCCTAACAGTGTATCACATGCTGTGATTCGATGAAATGATGCGTGGCAAGACCTTAGAAACCTGGTAAGCCTAGCACTAACTCTTTGTGGCGGATGGACATCTGATGACAAATTGCACCTAAAATGAAAAGTATGACACGGATTGACATCAAACTTGCTCCTCTAGATGGAGAGAACGCCATAAGAATCCTGTGAAAATTTCAGAGCTCAACTCTCAGGAATAAAGCTTTTAGCAGGTTTGAGATCAAGCCCTAGTATCAAGGTGAAGTTACAAGTTCAAGTCTTGTGTGGGTGTTATACCTATACCGGACCTTTTTGCTTCGTTCAAAAATGCATGCTTCGCGACGGATTGAGCTGATACTTTTCCCCATAAGAGATCATGCACTTTACAATCTACATGCCAGATTTGGGCAGGACTGAGTTAATTCTAGGGTGATTCCCTTAGACGTGAAGGTGCTAACCCTAACCCCTAGCCTAACCCTAACCCTAGATTGCAACCCTAGCCCTAGATTGCAACCCTAACCCTAGATTGCAACCCTAGCCCTAGATTGCAACCCTAACCCCTAGCCTAACCCTAGCCCTAGATTGCAACCCTAACTAACTGCTGTATCTTAAGGGGTTTCTTAACCTATTGAGTTTTATACATATTAAAGTGTTCCTCTGGCAGAGATCTTCCCAACCATGACTACTTTAGTGTGGTTTGGTGAGATGAAGCTTGACAAACTTAAGGAAAACCACTTTGGTGGACCTCCCCTCGTTTTCGACCTCTTCCGCTGAGCATGCCCATTAAGGAGTTAAGGAGTTTTATACATATCAAAGTGTTCCTCTTGCAGAGACCTTTCTAAGCATGTCTACATTAATGTGCTTTGGGAAAATGGGGCTTGAGAAACTTAAAAAAAAGAGCACTTTGGTGGACTTAGACCTCTAGCAGTTTTCTCAATTGATATTGCACTTGTGGCGCCATTACGCAACCCAGGCGAGGCGTGATGTCATCCACTTCATGCCATGATGAGGTGCATGACGTCATACATGACGAGATGCGCACATTTCACTCAAAATTGTGATCTTTTTCTTTCACGCGTGTGGTGCAGTCACGCGTATTTCGTGACGTATGACGTCAGAGTAACGTCAATGACGTCACACTTGAGGAAATACGGCCATCGAAGTCACTATTGTGCTTTTTTTGTGTTTTTGTTCTGTTGTTTTTGTTTCTTTGGTCTTTTCTCTATACGCGTGTATGTCTGTGACGCGTGTTGGGTGACATTTGAAGTCGTTGTGACGTCATTAATGTCACGCTGTCAGGACGTCATGACTTATCCCCTGGGCAGACTTTCGGTACAAATAGGCAAGTTTTAGGCTAGGGTGAGGCTTAGGGTTAGGGTTTATGTTAGGGGTGAGGGCTAGCTAGGTGTTAGGGTTAGGGTTTTTAAGAGATTCACCATTAGAAGGGTTAAAGGGTTAGGGAGATTCACCCTTAGAAGGGTGAGAGATTTGAAAAATTCACCCTTTGAAGGGTTAGCAATTTGAGAGATTCACCCTTAGAAGGGTGAGAGATTTGGAAAAATCACCCTTTGAGGGGTTAGCAATTTGAAAGATTCACCCTTAGAATCCCTGTCTGAAGAGTGAGCAATTTAAAAGATTTAAGCGGGTCTTATCGGTTTTAGGTTACCCTAGCTGTTTTTCTAACTAACCCTAACTCTATATCTTGCTTTAAGAGCAGTCTTAAGCGTCAGGTAAGGGTTAATTGAAATAAAAGGCAATAGCCTACCATGCAAGTAGTGTAGGCCTTGCAAAGCTGTCAAGGTGCAAAGTCTCCATAGGAATGAAGTCATAACTAATGAACGGAGGCGAGCGTTAGAGAAAATCAACAGCAAAAGGTCTTTTACAGCAGGAAAAAGGATAGAAGGAACAGTGTTGTTGATTTGCCCTCGGCAGTGTTCAGTTGCCCTCGGCAGAAATGTTCATTTGCCCTGGTGGGCATTTTTCAGCTGGCCTTGGTGAGAATTTTGAAGAGGGGGGCCTGGGCCTGGGCTGGGTAAGGAGCGGTTGAGGCTTGGGTTCACTTGGCTTGGGTTCCCGCTGGGTTGGCTTGGTGAGACCGAGGAGGCATCATGAAGCCTCTAGGTTCCGTAAAGCCCTTAGGAGCTCTTCAAAGAATGGAAGGGGTATCTCGGCCAGGGGCCAAGTTTCAGTCTAGTGGATTAGAACCCGAGCGAACAGCCGCTAAGACTCTTGAAGCAACTCTGCTGTTATGTGGTGTTGAAATGTAATAAAAAAATAAAATGCGTTGAGATTTGGGCTTTGTGGGTGGAATGCGAGTCGGGCGTGTAGCTGGGCTTGGGATTTGCGAGTTGCTTCGGGGACTTAGTAGTTGTTATAGCTTGCAAGAAGGGCTACCTCTCCTCGCCAAATGATTTTGGCATTATGCAAATGAGCTGGCAGCATGTTGTGCGTCTGTTGGCCAAAGGAACGGCTTGAAAGTGCAAATAGAATGGGCCGCTAGGTACAGAATGGACTCTTAAGCTGACTTCGGGTGTCCGTGGGCTGCCTTGGGCTTCTGCTCAGGCCTAAAAGCAGAAAACCAGGATGGCAACTTGCGAATGGCTGCCACCACGTGGTCCGGTTGGGTTTTGCGTTTGTTTGGCAAAGGAAGCGTTTTCTTTGCAAAAAAACTGGGCCAATACATAGAGCGTGGAGAGGCAAGCTGATTTCGGGTGTCCGTGGGCTGGCTTAGGCCTTGGCTTAGGCGATAAAAGCAAAACTACGATCGCATTGTGCAGTCCGCCATTTTGTTTGTTTACTTGTACATGTACAAGTGAAAATCGGTAAGATGGTTATTTTCAAAAATAAAGAGAAAAACCATGCTCGGCAGCTAAAGTGCATGAAAATAGGAGGGGTAAAAGAAGAAAAAGGAGGAAAAAAGCAAAAAAAGCAAAAAAGAGTTTAGTCGCGCACCGGCCGGTATTGAACTCTTGACCCTCCATGACCGCCGCGGGCAGATTACCGAGAATCTGACGGTCCGGGGTTCGATACCGGAGTTGCCCTTTTCTGTCTGTTTCTTTTTTCTTTTGTTCTCTTCCTTTTTCCTCCTTTTTCTCTTTTTCCTGCTGTTTAATGACCACTGACGTTGAAAATACTGTGAGCAGAGCAATTTTTCCATTTTTAATAGGTCGGGGTAAAAGTGAGAAAAAGTTTCAACTTTGACAGAGTGTGGAGACGCCAACTTTCATCTCTTTTTATAATTCTAGTGGAAAGTACTTTCAAAGCTAATTGCATCGATGTAAGTTTAACGAGAAACGGATGAGAATTGATTTTTCTACGAATTTTGAAAGCTAAGAAAGATAGGTCTGCAAAGCGTACTTATTTCACCCCGTCAAACAAGAAAATTCGTAGAAAATTCTCCAATGGATCATTTTCTACACCCATTAAACCACACGACTGTCAATAGAATGAACAATCATTTCAATGTCCTCTTCTGTCAGTTTCGGCAGGTTTTCATGGTTTTCGTAGCCTTTCAAACGGAACTGTCAAAATGCCCCTTTTTTTCGACTTTTTACCTTCTCCAACGCATGCGCATTATTAGGCTCAGTAGATTGAAACACGTGAAGATGTTCTTCTCGACGAGACCTTCCTAACAGTGTATCACATGCTGTGATTCGATGAAATGATGCGTGGCAAGACCTTAGAAACCTGGTAAGCCTAGCACTAACTCTTTGTGGCGGATGGACATCTGATGACAAATTGCACCTAAAATGAAAAGTATGACACGGATTGACATCAAACTTGCTCCTCTAGATGGAGAGAACGCCATAAGAATCCTGTGAAAATTTCAGAGCTCAACTCTCAGGAATAAAGCTTTTAGCAGGTTTGAGATCAAGCCCTAGTATCAAGGTGAAGTTACAAGTTCAAGTCTTGTGTGGGTGTTATACCTATACCGGACCTTTTTGCTTCGTTCAAAAATGCATGCTTCGCGACGGATTGAGCTGATACTTTTCCCCATAAGAGATCATGCACTTTACAATCTACATGCCAGATTTGGGCAGGACTGAGTTAATTCTAGGGTGATTCCCTTAGACGTGAAGGTGCTAACCCTAACCCCTAGCCTAACCCTAACCCTAGATTGCAACCCTAGCCCTAGATTGCAACCCTAACCCTAGATTGCAACCCTAGCCCTAGATTGCAACCCTAACCCCTAGCCTAACCCTAGCCCTAGATTGCAACCCTAACTAACTGCTGTATCTTAAGGGGTTTCTTAACCTATTGAGTTTTATACATATTAAAGTGTTCCTCTGGCAGAGATCTTCCCAACCATGACTACTTTAGTGTGGTTTGGTGAGATGAAGCTTGACAAACTTAAGGAAAACCACTTTGGTGGACCTCCCCTCGTTTTCGACCTCTTCCGCTGAGCATGCCCATTAAGGAGTTAAGGAGTTTTATACATATCAAAGTGTTCCTCTTGCAGAGACCTTTCTAAGCATGTCTACATTAATGTGCTTTGGGAAAATGGGGCTTGAGAAACTTAAAAAAAGAGCACTTTGGTGGACTTAGACCTCTAGCAGTTTTCTCAATTGATATTGCACTTGTGGCGCCATTACGCAACCCAGGCGAGGCGTGATGTCATCCACTTCATGCCATGATGAGGTGCATGACGTCATACATGACGAGATGCGCACATTTCACTCAAAATTGTGATCTTTTTCTTTCACGCGTGTGGTGCAGTCACGCGTATTTCGTGACGTATGACGTCAGAGTAACGTCAATGACGTCACACTTGAGGAAATACGGCCATCGAAGTCACTATTGTGCTTTTTTTGTGTTTTTGTTCTGTTGTTTTTGTTTCTTTGGTCTTTTCTCTATACGCGTGTATGTCTGTGACGCGTGTTGGGTGACATTTGAAGTCGTTGTGACGTCATTAATGTCACGCTGTCAGGACGTCATGACTTATCCCCTGGGCAGACTTTCGGTACAAATAGGCAAGTTTTAGGCTAGGGTGAGGCTTAGGGTTAGGGTTTATGTTAGGGGTGAGGGCTAGCTAGGTGTTAGGGTTAGGGTTTTTAAGAGATTCACCATTAGAAGGGTAAAGGGTTAGGGAGATTCACCCTTAGAAGGGTGAGAGATTTGAAAAATTCACCCTTTGAAGGGTTAGCAATTTGAGAGATTCACCCTTAGAAGGGTGAGAGATTTGGAAAAATCACCCTTTGAGGGGTTAGCAATTTGAAAGATTCACCCTTAGAATCCCTGTCTGAAGAGTGAGCAATTTAAAAGATTTAAGCGGGTCAAACCCAGGTTTTAGGTTACCCTAGCTGTTTTTCTAACTAACCCTAACTCTATATCTTGCTTTAAGAGCAGTCTTAAGCGTCAGGTAAGGGTTAATTGAAATAAAAGGCAATAGCCTACCATGCAAGTAGTGTAGGCCTTGCAAAGCTGTCAAGGTGCAAAGTCTCCATAGGAATGAAGTCATAACTAATGAACGGAGGCGAGCGTTAGAGAAAATCAACAGCAAAAGGTCTTTTACAGCAGGAAAAAGGATAGAAGGAACAGTGTTGTTGATTTGCCCTCGGCAGTGTTCAGTTGCCCTCGGCAGAAATGTTCATTTGCCCTGGTGGGCATTTTTCAGCTGGCCTTGGTGAGAATTTTGAAGAGGGGGGCCTGGGCCTGGGCTGGGTAAGGAGCGGTTGAGGCTTGGGTTCACTTGGCTTGGGTTCCCGCTGGGTTGGCTTGGTGAGACCGAGGAGGCATCATGAAGCCTCTAGGTTCCGTAAAGCCCTTAGGAGCTCTTCAAAGAATGGAAGGGGTATCTCGGCCAGGGGCCAAGTTTCAGTCTAGTGGATTAGAACCCGAGCGAACAGCCGCTAAGACTCTTGAAGCAACTCTGCTGTTATGTGGTGTTGAAATGTAATAAAAAAATAAAATGCGTTGAGATTTGGGCTTTGTGGGTGGAATGCGAGTCGGGCGTGTAGCTGGGCTTGGGATTTGCGAGTTGCTTCGGGGACTTAGTAGTTGTTATAGCTTGCAAGAAGGGCTACCTCTCCTCGCCAAATGATTTTGGCATTATGCAAATGAGCTGGCAGCATGTTGTGCGTCTGTTGGCCAAAGGAACGGCTTGAAAGTGCAAATAGAATGGGCCGCTAGGTACAGAATGGACTCTTAAGCTGACTTCGGGTGTCCGTGGGCTGCCTTGGGCTTCTGCTCAGGCCTAAAAGCAGAAAACCAGGATGGCAACTTGCGAATGGCTGCCACCACGTGGTCCGGTTGGGTTTTGCGTTTGTTTGGCAAAGGAAGCGTTTTCTTTGCAAAAAAACTGGGCCAATACATAGAGCGTGGAGAGGCAAGCTGATTTCGGGTGTCCGTGGGCTGGCTTAGGCCTTGGCTTAGGCGATAAAAGCAAAACTACGATCGCATTGTGCAGTCCGCCATTTTGTTTGTTTACTTGTACATGTACAAGTGAAAATCGGTAAGATGGTTATTTTCAAAAATAAAGAGAAAAACCATGCTCGGCAGCTAAAGTGCATGAAAATAGGAGGGGTAAAAGAAGAAAAAGGAGGAAAAAAGCAAAAAAAGCAAAAAAGAGTTTAGTCGCGCACCGGCCGGTATTGAACTCTTGACCCTCCATGACCGCCGCGGGCAGATTACCGAGAATCTGACGGTCCGGGGTTCGATACCGGAGTTGCCCTTTTCTGTCTGTTTCTTTTTTCTTTTGTTCTCTTCCTTTTTCCTCCTTTTTCTCTTTTTCCTGCTGTTTAATGACCACTGACGTTGAAAATACTGTGAGCAGAGCAATTTTTCCATTTTTAATAGGTCGGGGTAAAAGTGAGAAAAAGTTTCAACTTTGACAGAGTGTGGAGACGCCAACTTTCATCTCTTTTTATAATTCTAGTGGAAAGTACTTTCAAAGCTAATTGCATCGATGTAAGTTTAACGAGAAACGGATGAGAATTGATTTTTCTACGAATTTTGAAAGCTAAGAAAGATAGGTCTGCAAAGCGTACTTATTTCACCCCGTCAAACAAGAAAATTCGTAGAAAATTCTCCAATGGATCATTTTCTACACCCATTAAACCACACGACTGTCAATAGAATGAACAATCATTTCAATGTCCTCTTCTGTCAGTTTCGGCAGGTTTTCATGGTTTTCGTAGCCTTTCAAACGGAACTGTCAAAATGCCCCTTTTTTTCGACTTTTTACCTTCTCCAACGCATGCGCATTATTAGGCTCAGTAGATTGAAACACGTGAAGATGTTCTTCTCGACGAGACCTTCCTAACAGTGTATCACATGCTGTGATTCGATGAAATGATGCGTGGCAAGACCTTAGAAACCTGGTAAGCCTAGCACTAACTCTTTGTGGCGGATGGACATCTGATGACAAATTGCACCTAAAATGAAAAGTATGACACGGATTGACATCAAACTTGCTCCTCTAGATGGAGAGAACGCCATAAGAATCCTGTGAAAATTTCAGAGCTCAACTCTCAGGAATAAAGCTTTTAGCAGGTTTGAGATCAAGCCCTAGTATCAAGGTGAAGTTACAAGTTCAAGTCTTGTGTGGGTGTTATACCTATACCGGACCTTTTTGCTTCGTTCAAAAATGCATGCTTCGCGACGGATTGAGCTGATACTTTTCCCCATAAGAGATCATGCACTTTACAATCTACATGCCAGATTTGGGCAGGACTGAGTTAATTCTAGGGTGATTCCCTTAGACGTGAAGGTGCTAACCCTAACCCCTAGCCTAACCCTAACCCTAGATTGCAACCCTAGCCCTAGATTGCAACCCTAACCCTAGATTGCAACCCTAGCCCTAGATTGCAACCCTAACCCCTAGCCTAACCCTAGCCCTAGATTGCAACCCTAACTAACTGCTGTATCTTAAGGGGTTTCTTAACCTATTGAGTTTTATACATATTAAAGTGTTCCTCTGGCAGAGATCTTCCCAACCATGACTACTTTAGTGTGGTTTGGTGAGATGAAGCTTGACAAACTTAAGGAAAACCACTTTGGTGGACCTCCCCTCGTTTTCGACCTCTTCCGCTGAGCATGCCCATTAAGGAGTTAAGGAGTTTTATACATATCAAAGTGTTCCTCTTGCAGAGACCTTTCTAAGCATGTCTACATTAATGTGCTTTGGGAAAATGGGGCTTGAGAAACTTAAAAAAAGAGCACTTTGGTGGACTTAGACCTCTAGCAGTTTTCTCAATTGATATTGCACTTGTGGCGCCATTACGCAACCCAGGCGAGGCGTGATGTCATCCACTTCATGCCATGATGAGGTGCATGACGTCATACATGACGAGATGCGCACATTTCACTCAAAATTGTGATCTTTTTCTTTCACGCGTGTGGTGCAGTCACGCGTATTTCGTGACGTATGACGTCAGAGTAACGTCAATGACGTCACACTTGAGGAAATACGGCCATCGAAGTCACTATTGTGCTTTTTTTGTGTTTTTGTTCTGTTGTTTTTGTTTCTTTGGTCTTTTCTCTATACGCGTGTATGTCTGTGACGCGTGTTGGGTGACATTTGAAGTCGTTGTGACGTCATTAATGTCACGCTGTCAGGACGTCATGACTTATCCCCTGGGCAGACTTTCGGTACAAATAGGCAAGTTTTAGGCTAGGGTGAGGCTTAGGGTTAGGGTTTATGTTAGGGGTGAGGGCTAGCTAGGTGTTAGGGTTAGGGTTTTTAAGAGATTCACCATTAGAAGGGTAAAGGGTTAGGGAGATTCACCCTTAGAAGGGTGAGAGATTTGAAAAATTCACCCTTTGAAGGGTTAGCAATTTGAGAGATTCACCCTTAGAAGGGTGAGAGATTTGGAAAAATCACCCTTTGAGGGGTTAGCAATTTGAAAGATTCACCCTTAGAATCCCTGTCTGAAGAGTGAGCAATTTAAAAGATTTAAGCGGGTCAAACCCAGGTTTTAGGTTACCCTAGCTGTTTTTCTAACTAACCCTAACTCTATATCTTGCTTTAAGAGCAGTCTTAAGCGTCAGGTAAGGGTTAATTGAAATAAAAGGCAATAGCCTACCATGCAAGTAGTGTAGGCCTTGCAAAGCTGTCAAGGTGCAAAGTCTCCATAGGAATGAAGTCATAACTAATGAACGGAGGCGAGCGTTAGAGAAAATCAACAGCAAAAGGTCTTTTACAGCAGGAAAAAGGATAGAAGGAACAGTGTTGTTGATTTGCCCTCGGCAGTGTTCAGTTGCCCTCGGCAGAAATGTTCATTTGCCCTGGTGGGCATTTTTCAGCTGGCCTTGGTGAGAATTTTGAAGAGGGGGGCCTGGGCCTGGGCTGGGTAAGGAGCGGTTGAGGCTTGGGTTCACTTGGCTTGGGTTCCCGCTGGGTTGGCTTGGTGAGACCGAGGAGGCATCATGAAGCCTCTAGGTTCCGTAAAGCCCTTAGGAGCTCTTCAAAGAATGGAAGGGGTATCTCGGCCAGGGGCCAAGTTTCAGTCTAGTGGATTAGAACCCGAGCGAACAGCCGCTAAGACTCTTGAAGCAACTCTGCTGTTATGTGGTGTTGAAATGTAATAAAAAAATAAAATGCGTTGAGATTTGGGCTTTGTGGGTGGAATGCGAGTCGGGCGTGTAGCTGGGCTTGGGATTTGCGAGTTGCTTCGGGGACTTAGTAGTTGTTATAGCTTGCAAGAAGGGCTACCTCTCCTCGCCAAATGATTTTGGCATTATGCAAATGAGCTGGCAGCATGTTGTGCGTCTGTTGGCCAAAGGAACGGCTTGAAAGTGCAAATAGAATGGGCCGCTAGGTACAGAATGGACTCTTAAGCTGACTTCGGGTGTCCGTGGGCTGCCTTGGGCTTCTGCTCAGGCCTAAAAGCAGAAAACCAGGATGGCAACTTGCGAATGGCTGCCACCACGTGGTCCGGTTGGGTTTTGCGTTTGTTTGGCAAAGGAAGCGTTTTCTTTGCAAAAAAACTGGGCCAATACATAGAGCGTGGAGAGGCAAGCTGATTTCGGGTGTCCGTGGGCTGGCTTAGGCCTTGGCTTAGGCGATAAAAGCAAAACTACGATCGCATTGTGCAGTCCGCCATTTTGTTTGTTTACTTGTACATGTACAAGTGAAAATCGGTAAGATGGTTATTTTCAAAAATAAAGAGAAAAACCATGCTCGGCAGCTAAAGTGCATGAAAATAGGAGGGGTAAAAGAAGAAAAAGGAGGAAAAAAGCAAAAAAAGCAAAAAAGAGTTTAGTCGCGCACCGGCCGGTATTGAACTCTTGACCCTCCATGACCGCCGCGGGCAGATTACCGAGAATCTGACGGTCCGGGGTTCGATACCGGAGTTGCCCTTTTCTGTCTGTTTCTTTTTTCTTTTGTTCTCTTCCTTTTTCCTCCTTTTTCTCTTTTTCCTGCTGTTTAATGACCACTGACGTTGAAAATACTGTGAGCAGAGCAATTTTTCCATTTTTAATAGGTCGGGGTAAAAGTGAGAAAAAGTTTCAACTTTGACAGAGTGTGGAGACGCCAACTTTCATCTCTTTTTATAATTCTAGTGGAAAGTACTTTCAAAGCTAATTGCATCGATGTAAGTTTAACGAGAAACGGATGAGAATTGATTTTTCTACGAATTTTGAAAGCTAAGAAAGATAGGTCTGCAAAGCGTACTTATTTCACCCCGTCAAACAAGAAAATTCGTAGAAAATTCTCCAATGGATCATTTTCTACACCCATTAAACCACACGACTGTCAATAGAATGAACAATCATTTCAATGTCCTCTTCTGTCAGTTTCGGCAGGTTTTCATGGTTTTCGTAGCCTTTCAAACGGAACTGTCAAAATGCCCCTTTTTTTCGACTTTTTACCTTCTCCAACGCATGCGCATTATTAGGCTCAGTAGATTGAAACACGTGAAGATGTTCTTCTCGACGAGACCTTCCTAACAGTGTATCACATGCTGTGATTCGATGAAATGATGCGTGGCAAGACCTTAGAAACCTGGTAAGCCTAGCACTAACTCTTTGTGGCGGATGGACATCTGATGACAAATTGCACCTAAAATGAAAAGTATGACACGGATTGACATCAAACTTGCTCCTCTAGATGGAGAGAACGCCATAAGAATCCTGTGAAAATTTCAGAGCTCAACTCTCAGGAATAAAGCTTTTAGCAGGTTTGAGATCAAGCCCTAGTATCAAGGTGAAGTTACAAGTTCAAGTCTTGTGTGGGTGTTATACCTATACCGGACCTTTTTGCTTCGTTCAAAAATGCATGCTTCGCGACGGATTGAGCTGATACTTTTCCCCATAAGAGATCATGCACTTTACAATCTACATGCCAGATTTGGGCAGGACTGAGTTAATTCTAGGGTGATTCCCTTAGACGTGAAGGTGCTAACCCTAACCCCTAGCCTAACCCTAACCCTAGATTGCAACCCTAGCCCTAGATTGCAACCCTAACCCTAGATTGCAACCCTAGCCCTAGATTGCAACCCTAACCCCTAGCCTAACCCTAGCCCTAGATTGCAACCCTAACTAACTGCTGTATCTTAAGGGGTTTCTTAACCTATTGAGTTTTATACATATTAAAGTGTTCCTCTGGCAGAGATCTTCCCAACCATGACTACTTTAGTGTGGTTTGGTGAGATGAAGCTTGACAAACTTAAGGAAAACCACTTTGGTGGACCTCCCCTCGTTTTCGACCTCTTCCGCTGAGCATGCCCATTAAGGAGTTAAGGAGTTTTATACATATCAAAGTGTTCCTCTTGCAGAGACCTTTCTAAGCATGTCTACATTAATGTGCTTTGGGAAAATGGGGCTTGAGAAACTTAAAAAAAGAGCACTTTGGTGGACTTAGACCTCTAGCAGTTTTCTCAATTGATATTGCACTTGTGGCGCCATTACGCAACCCAGGCGAGGCGTGATGTCATCCACTTCATGCCATGATGAGGTGCATGACGTCATACATGACGAGATGCGCACATTTCACTCAAAATTGTGATCTTTTTCTTTCACGCGTGTGGTGCAGTCACGCGTATTTCGTGACGTATGACGTCAGAGTAACGTCAATGACGTCACACTTGAGGAAATACGGCCATCGAAGTCACTATTGTGCTTTTTTTGTGTTTTTGTTCTGTTGTTTTTGTTTCTTTGGTCTTTTCTCTATACGCGTGTATGTCTGTGACGCGTGTTGGGTGACATTTGAAGTCGTTGTGACGTCATTAATGTCACGCTGTCAGGACGTCATGACTTATCCCCTGGGCAGACTTTCGGTACAAATAGGCAAGTTTTAGGCTAGGGTGAGGCTTAGGGTTAGGGTTTATGTTAGGGGTGAGGGCTAGCTAGGTGTTAGGGTTAGGGTTTTTAAGAGATTCACCATTAGAAGGGTAAAGGGTTAGGGAGATTCACCCTTAGAAGGGTGAGAGATTTGAAAAATTCACCCTTTGAAGGGTTAGCAATTTGAGAGATTCACCCTTAGAAGGGTGAGAGATTTGGAAAAATCACCCTTTGAGGGGTTAGCAATTTGAAAGATTCACCCTTAGAATCCCTGTCTGAAGAGTGAGCAATTTAAAAGATTTAAGCGGGTCTTATCGGTTTTAGGTTACCCTAGCTGTTTTTCTAACTAACCCTAACTCTATATCTTGCTTTAAGAGCAGTCTTAAGCGTCAGGTAAGGGTTAATTGAAATAAAAGGCAATAGCCTACCATGCAAGTAGTGTAGGCCTTGCAAAGCTGTCAAGGTGCAAAGTCTCCATAGGAATGAAGTCATAACTAATGAACGGAGGCGAGCGTTAGAGAAAATCAACAGCAAAAGGTCTTTTACAGCAGGAAAAAGGATAGAAGGAACAGTGTTGTTGATTTGCCCTCGGCAGTGTTCAGTTGCCCTCGGCAGAAATGTTCATTTGCCCTGGTGGGCATTTTTCAGCTGGCCTTGGTGAGAATTTTGAAGAGGGGGGCCTGGGCCTGGGCTGGGTAAGGAGCGGTTGAGGCTTGGGTTCACTTGGCTTGGGTTCCCGCTGGGTTGGCTTGGTGAGACCGAGGAGGCATCATGAAGCCTCTAGGTTCCGTAAAGCCCTTAGGAGCTCTTCAAAGAATGGAAGGGGTATCTCGGCCAGGGGCCAAGTTTCAGTCTAGTGGATTAGAACCCGAGCGAACAGCCGCTAAGACTCTTGAAGCAACTCTGCTGTTATGTGGTGTTGAAATGTAATAAAAAAATAAAATGCGTTGAGATTTGGGCTTTGTGGGTGGAATGCGAGTCGGGCGTGTAGCTGGGCTTGGGATTTGCGAGTTGCTTCGGGGACTTAGTAGTTGTTATAGCTTGCAAGAAGGGCTACCTCTCCTCGCCAAATGATTTTGGCATTATGCAAATGAGCTGGCAGCATGTTGTGCGTCTGTTGGCCAAAGGAACGGCTTGAAAGTGCAAATAGAATGGGCCGCTAGGTACAGAATGGACTCTTAAGCTGACTTCGGGTGTCCGTGGGCTGCCTTGGGCTTCTGCTCAGGCCTAAAAGCAGAAAACCAGGATGGCAACTTGCGAATGGCTGCCACCACGTGGTCCGGTTGGGTTTTGCGTTTGTTTGGCAAAGGAAGCGTTTTCTTTGCAAAAAAACTGGGCCAATACATAGAGCGTGGAGAGGCAAGCTGATTTCGGGTGTCCGTGGGCTGGCTTAGGCCTTGGCTTAGGCGATAAAAGCAAAACTACGATCGCATTGTGCAGTCCGCCATTTTGTTTGTTTACTTGTACATGTACAAGTGAAAATCGGTAAGATGGTTATTTTCAAAAATAAAGAGAAAAACCATGCTCGGCAGCTAAAGTGCATGAAAATAGGAGGGGTAAAAGAAGAAAAAGGAGGAAAAAAGCAAAAAAAGCAAAAAAGAGTTTAGTCGCGCACCGGCCGGTATTGAACTCTTGACCCTCCATGACCGCCGCGGGCAGATTACCGAGAATCTGACGGTCCGGGGTTCGATACCGGAGTTGCCCTTTTCTGTCTGTTTCTTTTTTCTTTTGTTCTCTTCCTTTTTCCTCCTTTTTCTCTTTTTCCTGCTGTTTAATGACCACTGACGTTGAAAATACTGTGAGCAGAGCAATTTTTCCATTTTTAATAGGTCGGGGTAAAAGTGAGAAAAAGTTTCAACTTTGACAGAGTGTGGAGACGCCAACTTTCATCTCTTTTTATAATTCTAGTGGAAAGTACTTTCAAAGCTAATTGCATCGATGTAAGTTTAACGAGAAACGGATGAGAATTGATTTTTCTACGAATTTTGAAAGCTAAGAAAGATAGGTCTGCAAAGCGTACTTATTTCACCCCGTCAAACAAGAAAATTCGTAGAAAATTCTCCAATGGATCATTTTCTACACCCATTAAACCACACGACTGTCAATAGAATGAACAATCATTTCAATGTCCTCTTCTGTCAGTTTCGGCAGGTTTTCATGGTTTTCGTAGCCTTTCAAACGGAACTGTCAAAATGCCCCTTTTTTTCGACTTTTTACCTTCTCCAACGCATGCGCATTATTAGGCTCAGTAGATTGAAACACGTGAAGATGTTCTTCTCGACGAGACCTTCCTAACAGTGTATCACATGCTGTGATTCGATGAAATGATGCGTGGCAAGACCTTAGAAACCTGGTAAGCCTAGCACTAACTCTTTGTGGCGGATGGACATCTGATGACAAATTGCACCTAAAATGAAAAGTATGACACGGATTGACATCAAACTTGCTCCTCTAGATGGAGAGAACGCCATAAGAATCCTGTGAAAATTTCAGAGCTCAACTCTCAGGAATAAAGCTTTTAGCAGGTTTGAGATCAAGCCCTAGTATCAAGGTGAAGTTACAAGTTCAAGTCTTGTGTGGGTGTTATACCTATACCGGACCTTTTTGCTTCGTTCAAAAATGCATGCTTCGCCACGGATTGAGCTGATACTTTTCCCCATAAGAGATCATGCACTTTACAATCTACATGCCAGATTTGGGCAGGACTGAGTTAATTCTAGGGTGATTCCCTTAGACGTGAAGGTGCTAACCCTAACCCCTAGCCTAACCCTAACCCTAGATTGCAACCCTAGCCCTAGATTGCAACCCTAACCCTAGATTGCAACCCTAGCCCTAGATTGCAACCCTAACCCCTAGCCTAACCCTAGCCCTAGATTGCAACCCTAACTAACTGCTGTATCTTAAGGGGTTTCTTAACCTATTGAGTTTTATACATATTAAAGTGTTCCTCTGGCAGAGATCTTCCCAACCATGACTACTTTAGTGTGGTTTGGTGAGATGAAGCTTGACAAACTTAAGGAAAACCACTTTGGTGGACCTCCCCTCGTTTTCGACCTCTTCCGCTGAGCATGCCCATTAAGGAGTTAAGGAGTTTTATACATATCAAAGTGTTCCTCTTGCAGAGACCTTTCTAAGCATGTCTACATTAATGTGCTTTGGGAAAATGGGGCTTGAGAAACTTAAAAAAAGAGCACTTTGGTGGACTTAGACCTCTAGCAGTTTTCTCAATTGATATTGCACTTGTGGCGCCATTACGCAACCCAGGCGAGGCGTGATGTCATCCACTTCATGCCATGATGAGGTGCATGACGTCATACATGACGAGATGCGCACATTTCACTCAAAATTGTGATCTTTTTCTTTCACGCGTGTGGTGCAGTCACGCGTATTTCGTGACGTATGACGTCAGAGTAACGTCAATGACGTCACACTTGAGGAAATACGGCCATCGAAGTCACTATTGTGCTTTTTTTGTGTTTTTGTTCTGTTGTTTTTGTTTCTTTGGTCTTTTCTCTATACGCGTGTATGTCTGTGACGCGTGTTGGGTGACATTTGAAGTCGTTGTGACGTCATTAATGTCACGCTGTCAGGACGTCATGACTTATCCCCTGGGCAGACTTTCGGTACAAATAGGCAAGTTTTAGGCTAGGGTGAGGCTTAGGGTTAGGGTTTATGTTAGGGGTAAGGGCTAGCTAGGTGTTAGGGTTAGGGTTTTTAAGAGATTCACCATTAGAAGGGTAAAGGGTTAGGGAGATTCACCCTTAGAAGGGTGAGAGATTTGAAAAATTCACCCTTTGAAGGGTTAGCAATTTGAGAGATTCACCCTTAGAAGGGTGAGAGATTTGGAAAAATCACCCTTTGAGGGGTTAGCAATTTGAAAGATTCACCCTTAGAATCCCTGTCTGAAGAGTGAGCAATTTAAAAGATTTAAGCGGGTCTTATCGGTTTTAGGTTACCCTAGCTGTTTTTCTAACTAACCCTAACTCTATATCTTGCTTTAAGAGCAGTCTTAAGCGTCAGGTAAGGGTTAATTGAAATAAAAGGCAATAGCCTACCATGCAAGTAGTGTAGGCCTTGCAAAGCTGTCAAGGTGCAAAGTCTCCATAGGAATGAAGTCATAACTAATGAACGGAGGCGAGCGTTAGAGAAAATCAACAGCAAAAGGTCTTTTACAGCAGGAAAAAGGATAGAAGGAACAGTGTTGTTGATTTGCCCTCGGCAGTGTTCAGTTGCCCTCGGCAGAAATGTTCATTTGCCCTGGTGGGCATTTTTCAGCTGGCCTTGGTGAGAATTTTGAAGAGGGGGGCCTGGGCCTGGGCTGGGTAAGGAGCGGTTGAGGCTTGGGTTCACTTGGCTTGGGTTCCCGCTGGGTTGGCTTGGTGAGAACGAGGAGGCATCATGAAGCCTCTAGGTTCCGTAAAGCCCTTAGGAGCTCTTCAAAGAATGGAAGGGGTATCTCGGCCAGGGGCCAAGTTTCAGTCTAGTGGATTAGAACCCGAGCGAACAGCCGCTAAGACTCTTGAAGCAACTCTGCTGTTATGTGGTGTTGAAATGTAATAAAAAAATAAAATGCGTTGAGATTTGGGCTTTGTGGGTGGAATGCGAGTCGGGCGTGTAGCTGGGCTTGGGATTTGCGAGTTGCTTCGGGGACTTAGTAGTTGTTATAGCTTGCAAGAAGGGCTACCTCTCCTCGCCAAATGATTTTGGCATTATGCAAATGAGCTGGCAGCATGTTGTGCGTCTGTTGGCCAAAGGAACGGCTTGAAAGTGCAAATAGAATGGGCCGCTAGGTACAGAATGGACTCTTAAGCTGACTTCGGGTGTCCGTGGGCTGCCTTGGGCTTCTGCTCAGGCCTAAAAGCAGAAAACCAGGATGGCAACTTGCGAATGGCTGCCACCACGTGGTCCGGTTGGGTTTTGCGTTTGTTTGGCAAAGGAAGCGTTTTCTTTGCAAAAAAACTGGGCCAATACATAGAGCGTGGAGAGGCAAGCTGATTTCGGGTGTCCGTGGGCTGGCTTAGGCCTTGGCTTAGGCGATAAAAGCAAAACTACGATCGCATTGTGCAGTCCGCCATTTTGTTTGTTTACTTGTACATGTACAAGTGAAAATCGGTAAGATGGTTATTTTCAAAAATAAAGAGAAAAACCATGCTCGGCAGCTAAAGTGCATGAAAATAGGAGGGGTAAAAGAAGAAAAAGGAGGAAAAAAGCAAAAAAAGCAAAAAAGAGTTTAGTCGCGCACCGGCCGGTATTGAACTCTTGACCCTCCATGACCGCCGCGGGCAGATTACCGAGAATCTGACGGTCCGGGGTTCGATACCGGAGTTGCCCTTTTCTGTCTGTTTCTTTTTTCTTTTGTTCTCTTCCTTTTTCCTCCTTTTTCTCTTTTTCCTGCTGTTTAATGACCACTGACGTTGAAAATACTGTGAGCAGAGCAATTTTTCCATTTTTAATAGGTCGGGGTAAAAGTGAGAAAAAGTTTCAACTTTGACAGAGTGTGGAGACGCCAACTTTCATCTCTTTTTATAATTCTAGTGGAAAGTACTTTCAAAGCTAATTGCATCGATGTAAGTTTAACGAGAAACGGATGAGAATTGATTTTTCTACGAATTTTGAAAGCTAAGAAAGATAGGTCTGCAAAGCGTACTTATTTCACCCCGTCAAACAAGAAAATTCGTAGAAAATTCTCCAATGGATCATTTTCTACACCCATTAAACCACACGACTGTCAATAGAATGAACAATCATTTCAATGTCCTCTTCTGTCAGTTTCGGCAGGTTTTCATGGTTTTCGTAGCCTTTCAAACGGAACTGTCAAAATGCCCCTTTTTTTCGACTTTTTACCTTCTCCAACGCATGCGCATTATTAGGCTCAGTAGATTGAAACACGTGAAGATGTTCTTCTCGACGAGACCTTCCTAACAGTGTATCACATGCTGTGATTCGATGAAATGATGCGTGGCAAGACCTTAGAAACCTGGTAAGCCTAGCACTAACTCTTTGTGGCGGATGGACATCTGATGACAAATTGCACCTAAAATGAAAAGTATGACACGGATTGACATCAAACTTGCTCCTCTAGATGGAGAGAACGCCATAAGAATCCTGTGAAAATTTCAGAGCTCAACTCTCAGGAATAAAGCTTTTAGCAGGTTTGAGATCAAGCCCTAGTATCAAGGTGAAGTTACAAGTTCAAGTCTTGTGTGGGTGTTATACCTATACCGGACCTTTTTGCTTCGTTCAAAAATGCATGCTTCGCCACGGATTGAGCTGATACTTTTCCCCATAAGAGATCATGCACTTTACAATCTACATGCCAGATTTGGGCAGGACTGAGTTAATTCTAGGGTGATTCCCTTAGACGTGAAGGTGCTAACCCTAACCCCTAGCCTAACCCTAACCCTAGATTGCAACCCTAGCCCTAGATTGCAACCCTAACCCTAGATTGCAACCCTAGCCCTAGATTGCAACCCTAACCCCTAGCCTAACCCTAGCCCTAGATTGCAACCCTAACTAACTGCTGTATCTTAAGGGGTTTCTTAACCTATTGAGTTTTATACATATTAAAGTGTTCCTCTGGCAGAGATCTTCCCAACCATGACTACTTTAGTGTGGTTTGGTGAGATGAAGCTTGACAAACTTAAGGAAAACCACTTTGGTGGACCTCCCCTCGTTTTCGACCTCTTCCGCTGAGCATGCCCATTAAGGAGTTAAGGAGTTTTATACATATCAAAGTGTTCCTCTTGCAGAGACCTTTCTAAGCATGTCTACATTAATGTGCTTTGGGAAAATGGGGCTTGAGAAACTTAAAAAAAGAGCACTTTGGTGGACTTAGACCTCTAGCAGTTTTCTCAATTGATATTGCACTTGTGGCGCCATTACGCAACCCAGGCGAGGCGTGATGTCATCCACTTCATGCCATGATGAGGTGCATGACGTCATACATGACGAGATGCGCACATTTCACTCAAAATTGTGATCTTTTTCTTTCACGCGTGTGGTGCAGTCACGCGTATTTCGTGACGTATGACGTCAGAGTAACGTCAATGACGTCACACTTGAGGAAATACGGCCATCGAAGTCACTATTGTGCTTTTTTTGTGTTTTTGTTCTGTTGTTTTTGTTTCTTTGGTCTTTTCTCTATACGCGTGTATGTCTGTGACGCGTGTTGGGTGACATTTGAAGTCGTTGTGACGTCATTAATGTCACGCTGTCAGGACGTCATGACTTATCCCCTGGGCAGACTTTCGGTACAAATAGGCAAGTTTTAGGCTAGGGTGAGGCTTAGGGTTAGGGTTTATGTTAGGGGTGAGGGCTAGCTAGGTGTTAGGGTTAGGGTTTTTAAGAGATTCACCATTAGAAGGGTAAAGGGTTAGGGAGATTCACCCTTAGAAGGGTGAGAGATTTGAAAAATTCACCCTTTGAAGGGTTAGCAATTTGAGAGATTCACCCTTAGAAGGGTGAGAGATTTGGAAAAATCACCCTTTGAGGGGTTAGCAATTTGAAAGATTCACCCTTAGAATCCCTGTCTGAAGAGTGAGCAATTTAAAAGATTTAAGCGGGTCAAACCCAGGTTTTAGGTTACCCTAGCTGTTTTTCTAACTAACCCTAACTCTATATCTTGCTTTAAGAGCAGTCTTAAGCGTCAGGTAAGGGTTAATTGAAATAAAAGGCAATAGCCTACCATGCAAGTAGTGTAGGCCTTGCAAAGCTGTCAAGGTGCAAAGTCTCCATAGGAATGAAGTCATAACTAATGAACGGAGGCGAGCGTTAGAGAAAATCAACAGCAAAAGGTCTTTTACAGCAGGAAAAAGGATAGAAGGAACAGTGTTGTTGATTTGCCCTCGGCAGTGTTCAGTTGCCCTCGGCAGAAATGTTCATTTGCCCTGGTGGGCATTTTTCAGCTGGCCTTGGTGAGAATTTTGAAGAGGGGGGCCTGGGCCTGGGCTGGGTAAGGAGCGGTTGAGGCTTGGGTTCACTTGGCTTGGGTTCCCGCTGGGTTGGCTTGGTGAGACCGAGGAGGCATCATGAAGCCTCTAGGTTCCGTAAAGCCCTTAGGAGCTCTTCAAAGAATGGAAGGGGTATCTCGGCCAGGGGCCAAGTTTCAGTCTAGTGGATTAGAACCCGAGCGAACAGCCGCTAAGACTCTTGAAGCAACTCTGCTGTTATGTGGTGTTGAAATGTAATAAAAAAATAAAATGCGTTGAGATTTGGGCTTTGTGGGTGGAATGCGAGTCGGGCGTGTAGCTGGGCTTGGGATTTGCGAGTTGCTTCGGGGACTTAGTAGTTGTTATAGCTTGCAAGAAGGGCTACCTCTCCTCGCCAAATGATTTTGGCATTATGCAAATGAGCTGGCAGCATGTTGTGCGTCTGTTGGCCAAAGGAACGGCTTGAAAGTGCAAATAGAATGGGCCGCTAGGTACAGAATGGACTCTTAAGCTGACTTCGGGTGTCCGTGGGCTGCCTTGGGCTTCTGCTCAGGCCTAAAAGCAGAAAACCAGGATGGCAACTTGCGAATGGCTGCCACCACGTGGTCCGGTTGGGTTTTGCGTTTGTTTGGCAAAGGAAGCGTTTTCTTTGCAAAAAAACTGGGCCAATACATAGAGCGTGGAGAGGCAAGCTGATTTCGGGTGTCCGTGGGCTGGCTTAGGCCTTGGCTTAGGCGATAAAAGCAAAACTACGATCGCATTGTGCAGTCCGCCATTTTGTTTGTTTACTTGTACATGTACAAGTGAAAATCGGTAAGATGGTTATTTTCAAAAATAAAGAGAAAAACCATGCTCGGCAGCTAAAGTGCATGAAAATAGGAGGGGTAAAAGAAGAAAAAGGAGGAAAAAAGCAAAAAAAGCAAAAAAGAGTTTAGTCGCGCACCGGCCGGTATTGAACTCTTGACCCTCCATGACCGCCGCGGGCAGATTACCGAGAATCTGACGGTCCGGGGTTCGATACCGGAGTTGCCCTTTTCTGTCTGTTTCTTTTTTCTTTTGTTCTCTTCCTTTTTCCTCCTTTTTCTCTTTTTCCTGCTGTTTAATGACCACTGACGTTGAAAATACTGTGAGCAGAGCAATTTTTCCATTTTTAATAGGTCGGGGTAAAAGTGAGAAAAAGTTTCAACTTTGACAGAGTGTGGAGACGCCAACTTTCATCTCTTTTTATAATTCTAGTGGAAAGTACTTTCAAAGCTAATTGCATCGATGTAAGTTTAACGAGAAACGGATGAGAATTGATTTTTCTACGAATTTTGAAAGCTAAGAAAGATAGGTCTGCAAAGCGTACTTATTTCACCCCGTCAAACAAGAAAATTCGTAGAAAATTCTCCAATGGATCATTTTCTACACCCATTAAACCACACGACTGTCAATAGAATGAACAATCATTTCAATGTCCTCTTCTGTCAGTTTCGGCAGGTTTTCATGGTTTTCGTAGCCTTTCAAACGGAACTGTCAAAATGCCCCTTTTTTTCGACTTTTTACCTTCTCCAACGCATGCGCATTATTAGGCTCAGTAGATTGAAACACGTGAAGATGTTCTTCTCGACGAGACCTTCCTAACAGTGTATCACATGCTGTGATTCGATGAAATGATGCGTGGCAAGACCTTAGAAACCTGGTAAGCCTAGCACTAACTCTTTGTGGCGGATGGACATCTGATGACAAATTGCACCTAAAATGAAAAGTATGACACGGATTGACATCAAACTTGCTCCTCTAGATGGAGAGAACGCCATAAGAATCCTGTGAAAATTTCAGAGCTCAACTCTCAGGAATAAAGCTTTTAGCAGGTTTGAGATCAAGCCCTAGTATCAAGGTGAAGTTACAAGTTCAAGTCTTGTGTGGGTGTTATACCTATACCGGACCTTTTTGCTTCGTTCAAAAATGCATGCTTCGCCACGGATTGAGCTGATACTTTTCCCCATAAGAGATCATGCACTTTACAATCTACATGCCAGATTTGGGCAGGACTGAGTTAATTCTAGGGTGATTCCCTTAGACGTGAAGGTGCTAACCCTAACCCCTAGCCTAACCCTAACCCTAGATTGCAACCCTAGCCCTAGATTGCAACCCTAACCCTAGATTGCAACCCTAGCCCTAGATTGCAACCCTAACCCCTAGCCTAACCCTAGCCCTAGATTGCAACCCTAACTAACTGCTGTATCTTAAGGGGTTTCTTAACCTATTGAGTTTTATACATATTAAAGTGTTCCTCTGGCAGAGATCTTCCCAACCATGACTACTTTAGTGTGGTTTGGTGAGATGAAGCTTGACAAACTTAAGGAAAACCACTTTGGTGGACCTCCCCTCGTTTTCGACCTCTTCCGCTGAGCATGCCCATTAAGGAGTTAAGGAGTTTTATACATATCAAAGTGTTCCTCTTGCAGAGACCTTTCTAAGCATGTCTACATTAATGTGCTTTGGGAAAATGGGGCTTGAGAAACTTAAAAAAAGAGCACTTTGGTGGACTTAGACCTCTAGCAGTTTTCTCAATTGATATTGCACTTGTGGCGCCATTACGCAACCCAGGCGAGGCGTGATGTCATCCACTTCATGCCATGATGAGGTGCATGACGTCATACATGACGAGATGCGCACATTTCACTCAAAATTGTGATCTTTTTCTTTCACGCGTGTGGTGCAGTCACGCGTATTTCGTGACGTATGACGTCAGAGTAACGTCAATGACGTCACACTTGAGGAAATACGGCCATCGAAGTCACTATTGTGCTTTTTTTGTGTTTTTGTTCTGTTGTTTTTGTTTCTTTGGTCTTTTCTCTATACGCGTGTATGTCTGTGACGCGTGTTGGGTGACATTTGAAGTCGTTGTGACGTCATTAATGTCACGCTGTCAGGACGTCATGACTTATCCCCTGGGCAGACTTTCGGTACAAATAGGCAAGTTTTAGGCTAGGGTGAGGCTTAGGGTTAGGGTTTATGTTAGGGGTGAGGGCTAGCTAGGTGTTAGGGTTAGGGTTTTTAAGAGATTCACCATTAGAAGGGTAAAGGGTTAGGGAGATTCACCCTTAGAAGGGTGAGAGATTTGAAAAATTCACCCTTTGAAGGGTTAGCAATTTGAGAGATTCACCCTTAGAAGGGTGAGAGATTTGGAAAAATCACCCTTTGAGGGGTTAGCAATTTGAAAGATTCACCCTTAGAATCCCTGTCTGAAGAGTGAGCAATTTAAAAGATTTAAGCGGGTCAAACCCAGGTTTTAGGTTACCCTAGCTGTTTTTCTAACTAACCCTAACTCTATATCTTGCTTTAAGAGCAGTCTTAAGCGTCAGGTAAGGGTTAATTGAAATAAAAGGCAATAGCCTACCATGCAAGTAGTGTAGGCCTTGCAAAGCTGTCAAGGTGCAAAGTCTCCATAGGAATGAAGTCATAACTAATGAACGGAGGCGAGCGTTAGAGAAAATCAACAGCAAAAGGTCTTTTACAGCAGGAAAAAGGATAGAAGGAACAGTGTTGTTGATTTGCCCTCGGCAGTGTTCAGTTGCCCTCGGCAGAAATGTTCATTTGCCCTGGTGGGCATTTTTCAGCTGGCCTTGGTGAGAATTTTGAAGAGGGGGGCCTGGGCCTGGGCTGGGTAAGGAGCGGTTGAGGCTTGGGTTCACTTGGCTTGGGTTCCCGCTGGGTTGGCTTGGTGAGACCGAGGAGGCATCATGAAGCCTCTAGGTTCCGTAAAGCCCTTAGGAGCTCTTCAAAGAATGGAAGGGGTATCTCGGCCAGGGGCCAAGTTTCAGTCTAGTGGATTAGAACCCGAGCGAACAGCCGCTAAGACTCTTGAAGCAACTCTGCTGTTATGTGGTGTTGAAATGTAATAAAAAAATAAAATGCGTTGAGATTTGGGCTTTGTGGGTGGAATGCGAGTCGGGCGTGTAGCTGGGCTTGGGATTTGCGAGTTGCTTCGGGGACTTAGTAGTTGTTATAGCTTGCAAGAAGGGCTACCTCTCCTCGCCAAATGATTTTGGCATTATGCAAATGAGCTGGCAGCATGTTGTGCGTCTGTTGGCCAAAGGAACGGCTTGAAAGTGCAAATAGAATGGGCCGCTAGGTACAGAATGGACTCTTAAGCTGACTTCGGGTGTCCGTGGGCTGCCTTGGGCTTCTGCTCAGGCCTAAAAGCAGAAAACCAGGATGGCAACTTGCGAATGGCTGCCACCACGTGGTCCGGTTGGGTTTTGCGTTTGTTTGGCAAAGGAAGCGTTTTCTTTGCAAAAAAACTGGGCCAATACATAGAGCGTGGAGAGGCAAGCTGATTTCGGGTGTCCGTGGGCTGGCTTAGGCCTTGGCTTAGGCGATAAAAGCAAAACTACGATCGCATTGTGCAGTCCGCCATTTTGTTTGTTTACTTGTACATGTACAAGTGAAAATCGGTAAGATGGTTATTTTCAAAAATAAAGAGAAAAACCATGCTCGGCAGCTAAAGTGCATGAAAATAGGAGGGGTAAAAGAAGAAAAAGGAGGAAAAAAGCAAAAAAAGCAAAAAAGAGTTTAGTCGCGCACCGGCCGGTATTGAACTCTTGACCCTCCATGACCGCCGCGGGCAGATTACCGAGAATCTGACGGTCCGGGGTTCGATACCGGAGTTGCCCTTTTCTGTCTGTTTCTTTTTTCTTTTGTTCTCTTCCTTTTTCCTCCTTTTTCTCTTTTTCCTGCTGTTTAATGACCACTGACGTTGAAAATACTGTGAGCAGAGCAATTTTTCCATTTTTAATAGGTCGGGGTAAAAGTGAGAAAAAGTTTCAACTTTGACAGAGTGTGGAGACGCCAACTTTCATCTCTTTTTATAATTCTAGTGGAAAGTACTTTCAAAGCTAATTGCATCGATGTAAGTTTAACGAGAAACGGATGAGAATTGATTTTTCTACGAATTTTGAAAGCTAAGAAAGATAGGTCTGCAAAGCGTACTTATTTCACCCCGTCAAACAAGAAAATTCGTAGAAAATTCTCCAATGGATCATTTTCTACACCCATTAAACCACACGACTGTCAATAGAATGAACAATCATTTCAATGTCCTCTTCTGTCAGTTTCGGCAGGTTTTCATGGTTTTCGTAGCCTTTCAAACGGAACTGTCAAAATGCCCCTTTTTTTCGACTTTTTACCTTCTCCAACGCATGCGCATTATTAGGCTCAGTAGATTGAAACACGTGAAGATGTTCTTCTCGACGAGACCTTCCTAACAGTGTATCACATGCTGTGATTCGATGAAATGATGCGTGGCAAGACCTTAGAAACCTGGTAAGCCTAGCACTAACTCTTTGTGGCGGATGGACATCTGATGACAAATTGCACCTAAAATGAAAAGTATGACACGGATTGACATCAAACTTGCTCCTCTAAATGGAGAGAACGCCATAAGAATCCTGTGAAAATTTCAGAGCTCAACTCTCAGGAATAAAGCTTTTAGCAGGTTTGAGATCAAGCCCTAGTATCAAGGTGAAGTTACAAGTTCAAGTCTTGTGTGGGTGTTATACCTATACCGGACCTTTTTGCTTCGTTCAAAAATGCATGCTTCGCCACGGATTGAGCTGATACTTTTCCCCATAAGAGATCATGCACTTTACAATCTACATGCCAGATTTGGGCAGGACTGAGTTAATTCTAGGGTGATTCCCTTAGACGTGAAGGTGCTAACCCTAACCCCTAGCCTAACCCTAACCCTAGATTGCAACCCTAGCCCTAGATTGCAACCCTAACCCTAGATTGCAACCCTAGCCCTAGATTGCAACCCTAACCCCTAGCCTAACCCTAGCCCTAGATTGCAACCCTAACTAACTGCTGTATCTTAAGGGGTTTCTTAACCTATTGAGTTTTATACATATTAAAGTGTTCCTCTGGCAGAGATCTTCCCAACCATGACTACTTTAGTGTGGTTTGGTGAGATGAAGCTTGACAAACTTAAGGAAAACCACTTTGGTGGACCTCCCCTCGTTTTCGACCTCTTCCGCTGAGCATGCCCATTAAGGAGTTAAGGAGTTTTATACATATCAAAGTGTTCCTCTTGCAGAGACCTTTCTAAGCATGTCTACATTAATGTGCTTTGGGAAAATGGGGCTTGAGAAACTTAAAAAAAGAGCACTTTGGTGGACTTAGACCTCTAGCAGTTTTCTCAATTGATATTGCACTTGTGGCGCCATTACGCAACCCAGGCGAGGCGTGATGTCATCCACTTCATGCCATGATGAGGTGCATGACGTCATACATGACGAGATGCGCACATTTCACTCAAAATTGTGATCTTTTTCTTTCACGCGTGTGGTGCAGTCACGCGTATTTCGTGACGTATGACGTCAGAGTAACGTCAATGACGTCACACTTGAGGAAATACGGCCATCGAAGTCACTATTGTGCTTTTTTTGTGTTTTTGTTCTGTTGTTTTTGTTTCTTTGGTCTTTTCTCTATACGCGTGTATGTCTGTGACGCGTGTTGGGTGACATTTGAAGTCGTTGTGACGTCATTAATGTCACGCTGTCAGGACGTCATGACTTATCCCCTGGGCAGACTTTCGGTACAAATAGGCAAGTTTTAGGCTAGGGTGAGGCTTAGGGTTAGGGTTTATGTTAGGGGTGAGGGCTAGCTAGGTGTTAGGGTTAGGGTTTTTAAGAGATTCACCATTAGAAGGGTAAAGGGTTAGGGAGATTCACCCTTAGAAGGGTGAGAGATTTGAAAAATTCACCCTTTGAAGGGTTAGCAATTTGAGAGATTCACCCTTAGAAGGGTGAGAGATTTGGAAAAATCACCCTTTGAGGGGTTAGCAATTTGAAAGATTCACCCTTAGAATCCCTGTCTGAAGAGTGAGCAATTTAAAAGATTTAAGCGGGTCAAACCCAGGTTTTAGGTTACCCTAGCTGTTTTTCTAACTAACCCTAACTCTATATCTTGCTTTAAGAGCAGTCTTAAGCGTCAGGTAAGGGTTAATTGAAATAAAAGGCAATAGCCTACCATGCAAGTAGTGTAGGCCTTGCAAAGCTGTCAAGGTGCAAAGTCTCCATAGGAATGAAGTCATAACTAATGAACGGAGGCGAGCGTTAGAGAAAATCAACAGCAAAAGGTCTTTTACAGCAGGAAAAAGGATAGAAGGAACAGTGTTGTTGATTTGCCCTCGGCAGTGTTCAGTTGCCCTCGGCAGAAATGTTCATTTGCCCTGGTGGGCATTTTTCAGCTGGCCTTGGTGAGAATTTTGAAGAGGGGGGCCTGGGCCTGGGCTGGGTAAGGAGCGGTTGAGGCTTGGGTTCACTTGGCTTGGGTTCCCGCTGGGTTGGCTTGGTGAGACCGAGGAGGCATCATGAAGCCTCTAGGTTCCGTAAAGCCCTTAGGAGCTCTTCAAAGAATGGAAGGGGTATCTCGGCCAGGGGCCAAGTTTCAGTCTAGTGGATTAGAACCCGAGCGAACAGCCGCTAAGACTCTTGAAGCAACTCTGCTGTTATGTGGTGTTGAAATGTAATAAAAAAATAAAATGCGTTGAGATTTGGGCTTTGTGGGTGGAATGCGAGTCGGGCGTGTAGCTGGGCTTGGGATTTGCGAGTTGCTTCGGGGACTTAGTAGTTGTTATAGCTTGCAAGAAGGGCTACCTCTCCTCGCCAAATGATTTTGGCATTATGCAAATGAGCTGGCAGCATGTTGTGCGTCTGTTGGCCAAAGGAACGGCTTGAAAGTGCAAATAGAATGGGCCGCTAGGTAC
The DNA here is from genome assembly GCF_964205215.1 of Stylophora pistillata. NCBI lineage: Eukaryota > Metazoa > Cnidaria > Anthozoa > Scleractinia > Pocilloporidae > Stylophora > Stylophora pistillata. Next base: position 38,548 of record NW_028290939.1, read on the forward strand.
AGAATGGACTCTTAAGCTGACTTCGGGTGTCCGTGGGCTGCCTTGGGCTTCTGCTCAGGCCTAAAAGCAGAAAACCAGGATGGCAACTTGCGAATGGCTGCCACCACGTGGTCCGGTTGGGTTTTGCGTTTGTTTGGCAAAGGAAGCGTTTTCTTTGCAAAAAAACTGGGCCAATACATAGAGCGTGGAGAGGCAAGCTGATTTCGGGTGTCCGTGGGCTGGCTTAGGCCTTGGCTTAGGCGATAAAAGCAAAACTACGATCGCATTGTGCAGTCCGCCATTTTGTTTGTTTACTTGTACATGTACAAGTGAAAATCGGTAAGATGGTTATTTTCAAAAATAAAGAGAAAAACCATGCTCGGCAGCTAAAGTGCATGAAAATAGGAGGGGTAAAAGAAGAAAAAGGAGGAAAAAAGCAAAAAAAGCAAAAAAGAGTTTAGTCGCGCACCGGCCGGTATTGAACTCTTGACCCTCCATGACCGCCGCGGGCAGATTACCGAGAATCTGACGGTCCGGGGTTCGATACCGGAGTTGCCCTTTTCTGTCTGTTTCTTTTTTCTTTTGTTCTCTTCCTTTTTCCTCCTTTTTCTCTTTTTCCTGCTGTTTAATGACCACTGACGTTGAAAATACTGTGAGCAGAGCAATTTTTCCATTTTTAATAGGTCGGGGTAAAAGTGAGAAAAAGTTTCAACTTTGACAGAGTGTGGAGACGCCAACTTTCATCTCTTTTTATAATTCTAGTGGAAAGTACTTTCAAAGCTAATTGCATCGATGTAAGTTTAACGAGAAACGGATGAGAATTGATTTTTCTACGAATTTTGAAAGCTAAGAAAGATAGGTCTGCAAAGCGTACTTATTTCACCCCGTCAAACAAGAAAATTCGTAGAAAATTCTCCAATGGATCATTTTCTACACCCATTAAACCACACGACTGTCAATAGAATGAACAATCATTTCAATGTCCTCTTCTGTCAGTTTCGGCAGGTTTTCATGGTTTTCGTAGCCTTTCAAACGGAACTGTCAAAATGCCCCTTTTTTTCGACTTTTTACCTTCTCCAACGCATGCGCATTATTAGGCTCAGTAGATTGAAACACGTGAAGATGTTCTTCTCGACGAGACCTTCCTAACAGTGTATCACATGCTGTGATTCGATGAAATGATGCGTGGCAAGACCTTAGAAACCTGGTAAGCCTAGCACTAACTCTTTGTGGCGGATGGACATCTGATGACAAATTGCACCTAAAATGAAAAGTATGACACGGATTGACATCAAACTTGCTCCTCTAGATGGAGAGAACGCCATAAGAATCCTGTGAAAATTTCAGAGCTCAACTCTCAGGAATAAAGCTTTTAGCAGGTTTGAGATCAAGCCCTAGTATCAAGGTGAAGTTACAAGTTCAAGTCTTGTGTGGGTGTTATACCTATACCGGACCTTTTTGCTTCGTTCAAAAATGCATGCTTCGCGACGGATTGAGCTGATACTTTTCCCCATAAGAGATCATGCACTTTACAATCTACATGCCAGATTTGGGCAGGACTGAGTTAATTCTAGGGTGATTCCCTTAGACGTGAAGGTGCTAACCCTAACCCCTAGCCTAACCCTAACCCTAGATTGCAACCCTAGCCCTAGATTGCAACCCTAACCCTAGATTGCAACCCTAGCCCTAGATTGCAACCCTAACCCCTAGCCTAACCCTAGCCCTAGATTGCAACCCTAACTAACTGCTGTATCTTAAGGGGTTTCTTAACCTATTGAGTTTTATACATATTAAAGTGTTCCTCTGGCAGAGATCTTCCCAACCATGACTACTTTAGTGTGGTTTGGTGAGATGAAGCTTGACAAACTTAAGGAAAACCACTTTGGTGGACCTCCCCTCGTTTTCGACCTCTTCCGCTGAGCATGCCCATTAAGGAGTTAAGGAGTTTTATACATATCAAAGTGTTCCTCTTGCAGAGACCTTTCTAAGCATGTCTACATTAATGTGCTTTGGGAAAATGGGGCTTGAGAAACTTAAAAAAAGAGCACTTTGGTGGACTTAGACCTCTAGCAGTTTTCTCAATTGATATTGCACTTGTGGCGCCATTACGCAACCCAGGCGAGGCGTGATGTCATCCACTTCATGCCATGATGAGGTGCATGACGTCATACATGACGAGATGCGCACATTTCACTCAAAATTGTGATCTTTTTCTTTCACGCGTGTGGTGCAGTCACGCGTATTTCGTGACGTATGACGTCAGAGTAACGTCAATGACGTCACACTTGAGGAAATACGGCCATCGAAGTCACTATTGTGCTTTTTTTGTGTTTTTGTTCTGTTGTTTTTGTTTCTTTGGTCTTTTCTCTATACGCGTGTATGTCTGTGACGCGTGTTGGGTGACATTTGAAGTCGTTGTGACGTCATTAATGTCACGCTGTCAGGACGTCATGACTTATCCCCTGGGCAGACTTTCGGTACAAATAGGCAAGTTTTAGGCTAGGGTGAGGCTTAGGGTTAGGGTTTATGTTAGGGGTGAGGGCTAGCTAGGTGTTAGGGTTAGGGTTTTTAAGAGATTCACCATTAGAAGGGTAAAGGGTTAGGGAGATTCACCCTTAGAAGGGTGAGAGATTTGAAAAATTCACCCTTTGAAGGGTTAGCAATTTGAGAGATTCACCCTTAGAAGGGTGAGAGATTTGGAAAAATCACCCTTTGAGGGGTTAGCAATTTGAAAGATTCACCCTTAGAATCCCTGTCTGAAGAGTGAGCAATTTAAAAGATTTAAGCGGGTCAAACCCAGGTTTTAGGTTACCCTAGCTGTTTTTCTAACTAACCCTAACTCTATATCTTGCTTTAAGAGCAGTCTTAAGCGTCAGGTAAGGGTTAATTGAAATAAAAGGCAATAGCCTACCATGCAAGTAGTGTAGGCCTTGCAAAGCTGTCAAGGTGCAAAGTCTCCATAGGAATGAAGTCATAACTAATGAACGGAGGCGAGCGTTAGAGAAAATCAACAGCAAAAGGTCTTTTACAGCAGGAAAAAGGATAGAAGGAACAGTGTTGTTGATTTGCCCTCGGCAGTGTTCAGTTGCCCTCGGCAGAAATGTTCATTTGCCCTGGTGGGCATTTTTCAGCTGGCCTTGGTGAGAATTTTGAAGAGGGGGGCCTGGGCCTGGGCTGGGTAAGGAGCGGTTGAGGCTTGGGTTCACTTGGCTTGGGTTCCCGCTGGGTTGGCTTGGTGAGACCGAGGAGGCATCATGAAGCCTCTAGGTTCCGTAAAGCCCTTAGGAGCTCTTCAAAGAATGGAAGGGGTATCTCGGCCAGGGGCCAAGTTTCAGTCTAGTGGATTAGAACCCGAGCGAACAGCCGCTAAGACTCTTGAAGCAACTCTGCTGTTATGTGGTGTTGAAATGTAATAAAAAAATAAAATGCGTTGAGATTTGGGCTTTGTGGGTGGAATGCGAGTCGGGCGTGTAGCTGGGCTTGGGATTTGCGAGTTGCTTCGGGGACTTAGTAGTTGTTATAGCTTGCAAGAAGGGCTACCTCTCCTCGCCAAATGATTTTGGCATTATGCAAATGAGCTGGCAGCATGTTGTGCGTCTGTTGGCCAAAGGAACGGCTTGAAAGTGCAAATAGAATGGGCCGCTAGGTACAGAATGGACTCTTAAGCTGACTTCGGGTGTCCGTGGGCTGCCTTGGGCTTCTGCTCAGGCCTAAAAGCAGAAAACCAGGATGGCAACTTGCGAATGGCTGCCACCACGTGGTCCGGTTGGGTTTTGCGTTTGTTTGGCAAAGGAAGCGTTTTCTTTGCAAAAAAACTGGGCCAATACATAGAGCGTGGAGAGGCAAGCTGATTTCGGGTGTCCGTGGGCTGGCTTAGGCCTTGGCTTAGGCGATAAAAGCAAAACTACGATCGCATTGTGCAGTCCGCCATTTTGTTTGTTTACTTGTACATGTACAAGTGAAAATCGGTAAGATGGTTATTTTCAAAAATAAAGAGAAAAACCATGCTCGGCAGCTAAAGTGCATGAAAATAGGAGGGGTAAAAGAAGAAAAAGGAGGAAAAAAGCAAAAAAAGCAAAAAAGAGTTTAGTCGCGCACCGGCCGGTATTGAACTCTTGACCCTCCATGACCGCCGCGGGCAGATTACCGAGAATCTGACGGTCCGGGGTTCGATACCGGAGTTGCCCTTTTCTGTCTGTTTCTTTTTTCTTTTGTTCTCTTCCTTTTTCCTCCTTTTTCTCTTTTTCCTGCTGTTTAATGACCACTGACGTTGAAAATACTGTGAGCAGAGCAATTTTTCCATTTTTAATAGGTCGGGGTAAAAGTGAGAAAAAGTTTCAACTTTGACAGAGTGTGGAGACGCCAACTTTCATCTCTTTTTATAATTCTAGTGGAAAGTACTTTCAAAGCTAATTGCATCGATGTAAGTTTAACGAGAAACGGATGAGAATTGATTTTTCTACGAATTTTGAAAGCTAAGAAAGATAGGTCTGCAAAGCGTACTTATTTCACCCCGTCAAACAAGAAAATTCGTAGAAAATTCTCCAATGGATCATTTTCTACACCCATTAAACCACACGACTGTCAATAGAATGAACAATCATTTCAATGTCCTCTTCTGTCAGTTTCGGCAGGTTTTCATGGTTTTCGTAGCCTTTCAAACGGAACTGTCAAAATGCCCCTTTTTTTCGACTTTTTACCTTCTCCAACGCATGCGCATTATTAGGCTCAGTAGATTGAAACACGTGAAGATGTTCTTCTCGACGAGACCTTCCTAACAGTGTATCACATGCTGTGATTCGATGAAATGATGCGTGGCAAGACCTTAGAAACCTGGTAAGCCTAGCACTAACTCTTTGTGGCGGATGGACATCTGATGACAAATTGCACCTAAAATGAAAAGTATGACACGGATTGACATCAAACTTGCTCCTCTAGATGGAGAGAACGCCATAAGAATCCTGTGAAAATTTCAGAGCTCAACTCTCAGGAATAAAGCTTTTAGCAGGTTTGAGATCAAGCCCTAGTATCAAGGTGAAGTTACAAGTTCAAGTCTTGTGTGGGTGTTATACCTATACCGGACCTTTTTGCTTCGTTCAAAAATGCATGCTTCGCGACGGATTGAGCTGATACTTTTCCCCATAAGAGATCATGCACTTTACAATCTACATGCCAGATTTGGGCAGGACTGAGTTAATTCTAGGGTGATTCCCTTAGACGTGAAGGTGCTAACCCTAACCCCTAGCCTAACCCTAACCCTAGATTGCAACCCTAGCCCTAGATTGCAACCCTAACCCTAGATTGCAACCCTAGCCCTAGATTGCAACCCTAACCCCTAGCCTAACCCTAGCCCTAGATTGCAACCCTAACTAACTGCTGTATCTTAAGGGGTTTCTTAACCTATTGAGTTTTATACATATTAAAGTGTTCCTCTGGCAGAGATCTTCCCAACCATGACTACTTAGTGTGGTTTGGTGAGATGAAGCTTGACAAACTTAAGGAAAACCACTTTGGTGGACCTCCCCTCGTTTTCGACCTCTTCCGCTGAGCATGCCCATTAAGGAGTTAAGGAGTTTTATACATATCAAAGTGTTCCTCTTGCAGAGACCTTTCTAAGCATGTCTACATTAATGTGCTTTGGGAAAATGGGGCTTGAGAAACTTAAAAAAAGAGCACTTTGGTGGACTTAGACCTCTAGCAGTTTTCTCAATTGATATTGCACTTGTGGCGCCATTACGCAACCCAGGCGAGGCGTGATGTCATCCACTTCATGCCATGATGAGGTGCATGACGTCATACATGACGAGATGCGCACATTTCACTCAAAATTGTGATCTTTTTCTTTCACGCGTGTGGTGCAGTCACGCGTATTTCGTGACGTATGACGTCAGAGTAACGTCAATGACGTCACACTTGAGGAAATACGGCCATCGAAGTCACTATTGTGCTTTTTTTGTGTTTTTGTTCTGTTGTTTTTGTTTCTTTGGTCTTTTCTCTATACGCGTGTATGTCTGTGACGCGTGTTGGGTGACATTTGAAGTCGTTGTGACGTCATTAATGTCACGCTGTCAGGACGTCATGACTTATCCCCTGGGCAGACTTTCGGTACAAATAGGCAAGTTTTAGGCTAGGGTGAGGCTTAGGGTTAGGGTTTATGTTAGGGGTGAGGGCTAGCTAGGTGTTAGGGTTAGGGTTTTTAAGAGATTCACCATTAGAAGGGTAAAGGGTTAGGGAGATTCACCCTTAGAAGGGTGAGAGATTTGAAAAATTCACCCTTTGAAGGGTTAGCAATTTGAGAGATTCACCCTTAGAAGGGTGAGAGATTTGGAAAAATCACCCTTTGAGGGGTTAGCAATTTGAAAGATTCACCCTTAGAATCCCTGTCTGAAGAGTGAGCAATTTAAAAGATTTAAGCGGGTC
>NW_028290940.1:0-30568 GCF_964205215.1 Stylophora pistillata
GTGCTAAAAAAGGCGGTGAGTCTTGTACTCACGCCCGCTACTTGCATGAAACAAATGACCACGCGGCCAAAATGGATTCCCGGGTGCAGTAGATAGTCTCAGGGGAATTGGGGAGTAGGCGCGCGCTCCTCCTGCAAGTCACTGGCGTCGGCGTGACACGCCTGCGAGTGAGAGACTGTGCACTAAGAGGCACGTGTGCTAAAGAAGGCGGTGAGCCTTGTATGACAACGCATGCCACTTCCACGAAACGCATGACAACGCGGACAAAACGGATTCCCGGGTGCAGTAGATAGTCCCAGGGGAGTTGGAGAGTAGTCGGGCACCTCCTGCCAAATCACGGCAGCCGTAGTGGCACGCCTGCGAGTGAGAGGCTGTGCACTGTGAGGCACATGTGCTAAAGAAGGCGGTGAGTCCTGTACTCACGCCTGCCACTTCCACGAAACGCATGACAACGCCACCAGAATCAAATCCCAGGTGCACTAGACCCAGGGGAACCTCGCCAATAGAGGCGCAACTCCGGGAAATCACGGGCGACGGAGTGGCATGCGTGAGAGTGAGACGGTGTGCAAGAGGAAAGGGTGAGCCTAGTACTCACGCCTGCTACTTCCACGAAACACATCACCACGCGGCCAAAACGGATGGTCGGGTGCACTAGATAGTCCCAGGGGAGTCGGGGAGTAGGCGCGCACCTCCTGCCAAATCACGGCAGCCGTAGTGGCACGCCTGCGAGTGAGAGGCTGTGCACTATGAGGCACATGTGCTAAAAAAGGCGGTGAGTCTTGTACTCACGCCCGCTACTTGCATGAAACAAATGACCACGCGGCCAAAATGGATTCCCGGGTGCAGTAGATAGTCTCAGGGGAATCGGGGAGTAGGCGGGCGCTCCTCCTGCAAGTCACTGGCGTCGGCGTGACACGCCTGCGAGTGAGAGACTGTGCACTAAGAGGCACATGTGCTAAAGAAGGCGGTGAGCCTTGTATGACAACGCATGCCACTTCCACGAAACGCATGACAACGCGGACAAAACGGATTCCCGGGTGCAGTAGATAGTCCCAGGGGAGTTGGAGAGTAGTCGGGCACCTCCTGCCAAATCACGGCAGCCGTAGTGGCACGCCTGCGAGTGAGAGGCTGTGCACTGTGAGGCACATGTGCTCAAGAAGGCGGTGAGTCCTGTACTCACGCCTGCCACTTCCACGAAACGCATGACAACGCCACCAAAATGAAATCCCAGGTGCACTAGACCCAGGGGAACCTCGGCAATAGACGCGCAACTCTGGGAACTCACGGGCGACGGAGTGGCATGCGTGAGAGTGAGAGGCTGTGCAAGAGGAAGGGGTGAGCCTTGTACTCACGCCTGCTACTTCCAAGAAACACATCACCACGCGGTCAAAACGGATTCGCGAGTGCACTAGATAGTCCCAGGGAGTTGGGGAGTAGGCGCGCACCTCCTGCCAAATCACGGCAGCCGTAGTGGCACGCCTGCGAGTGAGAGGCTGTGCACTGTGAGGCACATGTGCTAAAAAAGGCGGTGAGTCTTGTACTCACGCCCGCTACTTGCATGAAACAAATGACCACGCGGCCAAAATGGATTCCCGGGTGCAGTAGATAGTCTCAGGGGAATTGGGGAGTAGGCGCGCGCTCCTCCTGCAAGTCACTGGCGTCGGCGTGACACGCCTGCGAGTGAGAGACTGTGCACTAAGAGGCACGTGTGCTAAAGAAGGCGGTGAGCCTTGTATGACAACGCATGCCACTTCCACGAAACGCATGACAACGCGGACAAAACGGATTCCCGGGTGCAGTAGATAGTCCCAGGGGAGTTGGAGAGTAGTCGGGCACCTCCTGCCAAATCACGGCAGCCGTAGTGGCACGCCTGCGAGTGAGAGGCTGTGCACTGTGAGGCACATGTGCTAAAGAAGGCGGTGAGTCCTGTACTCACGCCTGCCACTTCCACGAAACGCATGACAACGCCACCAGAATCAAATCCCAGGTGCACTAGACCCAGGGGAACCTCGCCAATAGAGGCGCAACTCCGGGAAATCACGGGCGACGGAGTGGCATGCGTGAGAGTGAGACGGTGTGCAAGAGGAAAGGGTGAGCCTAGTACTCACGCCTGCTACTTCCACGAAACACATCACCACGCGGCCAAAACGGATGGTCGGGTGCACTAGATAGTCCCAGGGGAGTCGGGGAGTAGGCGCGCACCTCCTGCCAAATCACGGCAGCCGTAGTGGCACGCCTGCGAGTGAGAGGCTGTGCACTATGAGGCACATGTGCTAAAAAAGGCGGTGAGTCTTGTACTCACGCCCGCTACTTGCATGAAACAAATGACCACGCGGCCAAAATGGATTCCCGGGTGCAGTAGATAGTCTCAGGGGAATCGGGGAGTAGGCGCGCGCTCCTCCTGCAAGTCACTGGCGTCGGCGTGACACGCCTGCGAGTGAGAGACTGTGCACTAAGAGGCACATGTGCTAAAGAAGGCGGTGAGCCTTGTATGACAACGCATGCCACTTCCACGAAACGCATGACAACGCGGACAAAACGGATTCCCGGGTGCAGTAGATAGTCCCAGGGGAGTTGGAGAGTAGTCGGGCACCTCCTGCCAAATCACGGCAGCCGTAGTGGCACGCCTGCGAGTGAGAGGCTGTGCACTGTGAGGCACATGTGCTCAAGAAGGCGGTGAGTCCTGTACTCACGCCTGCCACTTCCACGAAACGCATGACAACGCCACCAGAATCAAATCCCAGGTGCACTAGACCCAGGGGAACCTCGCCAATAGAGGCGCAACTCCGGGAAATCACGGGCGACGGAGTGGCATGCGTGAGAGTGAGACGGTGTGCAAGAGGAAAGGGTGAGCCTAGTACTCACGCCTGCTACTTCCACGAAACACATCACCACGCGGCCAAAACGGATGGTCGGGTGCACTAGATAGTCCCAGGGGAGTCGGGGAGTAGGCGCGCACCTCCTGCCAAATCACGGCAGCCGTAGTGGCACGCCTGCGAGTGAGAGGCTGTGCACTATGAGGCACATGTGCTAAAAAAGGCGGTGAGTCTTGTACTCACGCCCGCTACTTGCATGAAACAAATGACCACGCGGCCAAAATGGATTCCCGGGTGCAGTAGATAGTCTCAGGGGAATCGGGGAGTAGGCGCGCGCTCCTCCTGCAAGTCACTGGCGTCGGCGTGACACGCCTGCGAGTGAGAGACTGTGCACTAAGAGGCACATGTGCTAAAGAAGGCGGTGAGCCTTGTATGACAACGCATGCCACTTCCACGAAACGCATGACAACGCGGACAAAACGGATTCCCGGGTGCAGTAGATAGTCCCAGGGGAGTTGGAGAGTAGTCGGGCACCTCCTGCCAAATCACGGCAGCCGTAGTGGCACGCCTGCGAGTGAGAGGCTGTGCACTGTGAGGCACATGTGCTCAAGAAGGCGGTGAGTCCTGTACTCACGCCTGCCACTTCCACGAAACGCATGACAACGCCACCAGAATCAAATCCCAGGTGCACTAGACCCAGGGGAACCTCGCCAATAGAGGCGCAACTCCGGGAAATCACGGGCGACGGAGTGGCATGCGTGAGAGTGAGACGGTGTGCAAGAGGAAAGGGTGAGCCTAGTACTCACGCCTGCTACTTCCAAGAAACACATCACCACGCGGCCAAAACGGATGGTCGGGTGCACTAGATAGTCCCAGGGGAGTCGGGGAGTAGGCGCGCACCTCCTGCCAAATCACGGCAGCCGTAGTGGCACGCCTGCGAGTGAGAGGCTGTGCACTATGAGGCACATGTGCTAAAAAAGGCGGTGAGTCTTGTACTCACGCCCGCTACTTGCATGAAACAAATGACCACGCGGCCAAAATGGATTCCCGGGTGCAGTAGATAGTCTCAGGGGAATCGGGGAGTAGGCGGGCGCTCCTCCTGCAAGTCACTGGCGTCGGCGTGACACGCCTGCGAGTGAGAGACTGTGCACTAAGAGGCACATGTGCTAAAGAAGGCGGTGAGCCTTGTATGACAACGCATGCCACTTCCACGAAACGCATGACAACGCGGACAAAACGGATTCCCGGGTGCAGTAGATAGTCCCAGGGGAGTTGGAGAGTAGTCGGGCACCTCCTGCCAAATCACGGCAGCCGTAGTGGCACGCCTGCGAGTGAGAGGCTGTGCACTGTGAGGCACATGTGCTCAAGAAGGCGGTGAGTCCTGTACTCACGCCTGCCACTTCCACGAAACGCATGACAACGCCACCAAAATGAAATCCCAGGTGCACTAGACCCAGGGGAACCTCGGCAATAGACGCGCAACTCTGGGAACTCACGGGCGACGGAGTGGCATGCGTGAGAGTGAGAGGCTGTGCAAGAGGAAGGGGTGAGCCTTGTACTCACGCCTGCTACTTCCAAGAAACACATCACCACGCGGTCAAAACGGATTCGCGAGTGCACTAGATAGTCCCAGGGAGTTGGGGAGTAGGCGCGCACCTCCTGCCAAATCACGGCAGCCGTAGTGGCACGCCTGCGAGTGAGAGGCTGTGCACTGTGAGGCACATGTGCTAAAAAAGGCGGTGAGTCTTGTACTCACGCCCGCTACTTGCATGAAACAAATGACCACGCGGCCAAAATGGATTCCCGGGTGCAGTAGATAGTCTCAGGGGAATTGGGGAGTAGGCGCGCGCTCCTCCTGCAAGTCACTGGCGTCGGCGTGACACGCCTGCGAGTGAGAGACTGTGCACTAAGAGGCACGTGTGCTAAAGAAGGCGGTGAGCCTTGTATGACAACGCATGCCACTTCCACGAAACGCATGACAACGCGGACAAAACGGATTCCCGGGTGCAGTAGATAGTCCCAGGGGAGTTGGAGAGTAGTCGGGCACCTCCTGCCAAATCACGGCAGCCGTAGTGGCACGCCTGCGAGTGAGAGGCTGTGCACTGTGAGGCACATGTGCTAAAGAAGGCGGTGAGTCCTGTACTCACGCCTGCCACTTCCACGAAACGCATGACAACGCCACCAGAATCAAATCCCAGGTGCACTAGACCCAGGGAACCTCGCCAATAGAGGCGCAACTCCGGGAAATCACGGGCGACGGAGTGGCATGCGTGAGAGTGAGACGGTGTGCAAGAGGAAAGGGTGAGCCTAGTACTCACGCCTGCTACTTCCACGAAACACATCACCACGCGGCCAAAACGGATGGTCGGGTGCACTAGATAGTCCCAGGGGAGTCGGGGAGTAGGCGCGCACCTCCTGCCAAATCACGGCAGCCGTAGTGGCACGCCTGCGAGTGAGAGGCTGTGCACTATGAGGCACATGTGCTAAAAAAGGCGGTGAGTCTTGTACTCACGCCCGCTACTTGCATGAAACAAATGACCACGCGGCCAAAATGGATTCCCGGGTGCAGTAGATAGTCTCAGGGGAATCGGGGAGTAGGCGGGCGCTCCTCCTGCAAGTCACTGGCGTCGGCGTGACACGCCTGCGAGTGAGAGACTGTGCACTAAGAGGCACATGTGCTAAAGAAGGCGGTGAGCCTTGTATGACAACGCATGCCACTTCCACGAAACGCATGACAACGCGGACAAAACGGATTCCCGGGTGCAGTAGATAGTCCCAGGGGAGTTGGAGAGTAGTCGGGCACCTCCTGCCAAATCACGGCAGCCGTAGTGGCACGCCTGCGAGTGAGAGGCTGTGCACTGTGAGGCACATGTGCTCAAGAAGGCGGTGAGTCCTGTACTCACGCCTGCCACTTCCACGAAACGCATGACAACGCCACCAAAATGAAATCCCAGGTGCACTAGACCCAGGGGAACCTCGGCAATAGACGCGCAACTCTGGGAACTCACGGGCGACGGAGTGGCATGCGTGAGAGTGAGAGGCTGTGCAAGAGGAAGGGGTGAGCCTTGTACTCACGCCTGCTACTTCCAAGAAACACATCACCACGCGGTCAAAACGGATTCGCGAGTGCACTAGATAGTCCCAGGGAGTTGGGGAGTAGGCGCGCACCTCCTGCCAAATCACGGCAGCCGTAGTGGCACGCCTGCGAGTGAGAGGCTGTGCACTGTGAGGCACATGTGCTAAAAAAGGCGGTGAGTCTTGTACTCACGCCCGCTACTTGCATGAAACAAATGACCACGCGGCCAAAATGGATTCCCGGGTGCAGTAGATAGTCTCAGGGGAATTGGGGAGTAGGCGCGCGCTCCTCCTGCAAGTCACTGGCGTCGGCGTGACACGCCTGCGAGTGAGAGACTGTGCACTAAGAGGCACGTGTGCTAAAGAAGGCGGTGAGCCTTGTATGACAACGCATGCCACTTCCACGAAACGCATGACAACGCGGACAAAACGGATTCCCGGGTGCAGTAGATAGTCCCAGGGGAGTTGGAGAGTAGTCGGGCACCTCCTGCCAAATCACGGCAGCCGTAGTGGCACGCCTGCGAGTGAGAGGCTGTGCACTGTGAGGCACATGTGCTAAAGAAGGCGGTGAGTCCTGTACTCACGCCTGCCACTTCCACGAAACGCATGACAACGCCACCAGAATCAAATCCCAGGTGCACTAGACCCAGGGGAACCTCGCCAATAGAGGCGCAACTCCGGGAAATCACGGGCGACGGAGTGGCATGCGTGAGAGTGAGACGGTGTGCAAGAGGAAAGGGTGAGCCTAGTACTCACGCCTGCTACTTCCACGAAACACATCACCACGCGGCCAAAACGGATGGTCGGGTGCACTAGATAGTCCCAGGGGAGTCGGGGAGTAGGCGCGCACCTCCTGCCAAATCACGGCAGCCGTAGTGGCACGCCTGCGAGTGAGAGGCTGTGCACTATGAGGCACATGTGCTAAAAAAGGCGGTGAGTCTTGTACTCACGCCCGCTACTTGCATGAAACAAATGACCACGCGGCCAAAATGGATTCCCGGGTGCAGTAGATAGTCTCAGGGGAATCGGGGAGTAGGCGCGCGCTCCTCCTGCAAGTCACTGGCGTCGGCGTGACACGCCTGCGAGTGAGAGACTGTGCACTAAGAGGCACATGTGCTAAAGAAGGCGGTGAGCCTTGTATGACAACGCATGCCACTTCCACGAAACGCATGACAACGCGGACAAAACGGATTCCCGGGTGCAGTAGATAGTCCCAGGGGAGTTGGAGAGTAGTCGGGCACCTCCTGCCAAATCACGGCAGCCGTAGTGGCACGCCTGCGAGTGAGAGGCTGTGCACTGTGAGGCACATGTGCTCAAGAAGGCGGTGAGTCCTGTACTCACGCCTGCCACTTCCACGAAACGCATGACAACGCCACCAGAATCAAATCCCAGGTGCACTAGACCCAGGGGAACCTCGCCAATAGAGGCGCAACTCCGGGAAATCACGGGCGACGGAGTGGCATGCGTGAGAGTGAGACGGTGTGCAAGAGGAAAGGGTGAGCCTAGTACTCACGCCTGCTACTTCCACGAAACACATCACCACGCGGCCAAAACGGATGGTCGGGTGCACTAGATAGTCCCAGGGGAGTCGGGGAGTAGGCGCGCACCTCCTGCCAAATCACGGCAGCCGTAGTGGCACGCCTGCGAGTGAGAGGCTGTGCACTATGAGGCACATGTGCTAAAAAAGGCGGTGAGTCTTGTACTCACGCCCGCTACTTGCATGAAACAAATGACCACGCGGCCAAAATGGATTCCCGGGTGCAGTAGATAGTCTCAGGGGAATCGGGGAGTAGGCGCGCGCTCCTCCTGCAAGTCACTGGCGTCGGCGTGACACGCCTGCGAGTGAGAGACTGTGCACTAAGAGGCACATGTGCTAAAGAAGGCGGTGAGCCTTGTATGACAACGCATGCCACTTCCACGAAACGCATGACAACGCGGACAAAACGGATTCCCGGGTGCAGTAGATAGTCCCAGGGGAGTTGGAGAGTAGTCGGGCACCTCCTGCCAAATCACGGCAGCCGTAGTGGCACGCCTGCGAGTGAGAGGCTGTGCACTGTGAGGCACATGTGCTCAAGAAGGCGGTGAGTCCTGTACTCACGCCTGCCACTTCCACGAAACGCATGACAACGCCACCAGAATCAAATCCCAGGTGCACTAGACCCAGGGGAACCTCGCCAATAGAGGCGCAACTCCGGGAAATCACGGGCGACGGAGTGGCATGCGTGAGAGTGAGACGGTGTGCAAGAGGAAAGGGTGAGCCTAGTACTCACGCCTGCTACTTCCAAGAAACACATCACCACGCGGCCAAAACGGATGGTCGGGTGCACTAGATAGTCCCAGGGGAGTCGGGGAGTAGGCGCGCACCTCCTGCCAAATCACGGCAGCCGTAGTGGCACGCCTGCGAGTGAGAGGCTGTGCACTATGAGGCACATGTGCTAAAAAAGGCGGTGAGTCTTGTACTCACGCCCGCTACTTGCATGAAACAAATGACCACGCGGCCAAAATGGATTCCCGGGTGCAGTAGATAGTCTCAGGGGAATCGGGGAGTAGGCGGGCGCTCCTCCTGCAAGTCACTGGCGTCGGCGTGACACGCCTGCGAGTGAGAGACTGTGCACTAAGAGGCACATGTGCTAAAGAAGGCGGTGAGCCTTGTATGACAACGCATGCCACTTCCACGAAACGCATGACAACGCGGACAAAACGGATTCCCGGGTGCAGTAGATAGTCCCAGGGGAGTTGGAGAGTAGTCGGGCACCTCCTGCCAAATCACGGCAGCCGTAGTGGCACGCCTGCGAGTGAGAGGCTGTGCACTGTGAGGCACATGTGCTCAAGAAGGCGGTGAGTCCTGTACTCACGCCTGCCACTTCCACGAAACGCATGACAACGCCACCAAAATGAAATCCCAGGTGCACTAGACCCAGGGGAACCTCGGCAATAGACGCGCAACTCTGGGAACTCACGGGCGACGGAGTGGCATGCGTGAGAGTGAGAGGCTGTGCAAGAGGAAGGGGTGAGCCTTGTACTCACGCCTGCTACTTCCAAGAAACACATCACCACGCGGTCAAAACGGATTCGCGAGTGCACTAGATAGTCCCAGGGAGTTGGGGAGTAGGCGCGCACCTCCTGCCAAATCACGGCAGCCGTAGTGGCACGCCTGCGAGTGAGAGGCTGTGCACTGTGAGGCACATGTGCTAAAAAAGGCGGTGAGTCTTGTACTCACGCCCGCTACTTGCATGAAACAAATGACCACGCGGCCAAAATGGATTCCCGGGTGCAGTAGATAGTCTCAGGGGAATTGGGGAGTAGGCGCGCGCTCCTCCTGCAAGTCACTGGCGTCGGCGTGACACGCCTGCGAGTGAGAGACTGTGCACTAAGAGGCACGTGTGCTAAAGAAGGCGGTGAGCCTTGTATGACAACGCATGCCACTTCCACGAAACGCATGACAACGCGGACAAAACGGATTCCCGGGTGCAGTAGATAGTCCCAGGGGAGTTGGAGAGTAGTCGGGCACCTCCTGCCAAATCACGGCAGCCGTAGTGGCACGCCTGCGAGTGAGAGGCTGTGCACTGTGAGGCACATGTGCTAAAGAAGGCGGTGAGTCCTGTACTCACGCCTGCCACTTCCACGAAACGCATGACAACGCCACCAGAATCAAATCCCAGGTGCACTAGACCCAGGGGAACCTCGCCAATAGAGGCGCAACTCCGGGAAATCACGGGCGACGGAGTGGCATGCGTGAGAGTGAGACGGTGTGCAAGAGGAAAGGGTGAGCCTAGTACTCACGCCTGCTACTTCCACGAAACACATCACCACGCGGCCAAAACGGATGGTCGGGTGCACTAGATAGTCCCAGGGGAGTCGGGGAGTAGGCGCGCACCTCCTGCCAAATCACGGCAGCCGTAGTGGCACGCCTGCGAGTGAGAGGCTGTGCACTATGAGGCACATGTGCTAAAAAAGGCGGTGAGTCTTGTACTCACGCCCGCTACTTGCATGAAACAAATGACCACGCGGCCAAAATGGATTCCCGGGTGCAGTAGATAGTCTCAGGGGAATCGGGGAGTAGGCGGGCGCTCCTCCTGCAAGTCACTGGCGTCGGCGTGACACGCCTGCGAGTGAGAGACTGTGCACTAAGAGGCACATGTGCTAAAGAAGGCGGTGAGCCTTGTATGACAACGCATGCCACTTCCACGAAACGCATGACAACGCGGACAAAACGGATTCCCGGGTGCAGTAGATAGTCCCAGGGGAGTTGGAGAGTAGTCGGGCACCTCCTGCCAAATCACGGCAGCCGTAGTGGCACGCCTGCGAGTGAGAGGCTGTGCACTGTGAGGCACATGTGCTCAAGAAGGCGGTGAGTCCTGTACTCACGCCTGCCACTTCCACGAAACGCATGACAACGCCACCAAAATGAAATCCCAGGTGCACTAGACCCAGGGGAACCTCGGCAATAGACGCGCAACTCTGGGAACTCACGGGCGACGGAGTGGCATGCGTGAGAGTGAGAGGCTGTGCAAGAGGAAGGGGTGAGCCTTGTACTCACGCCTGCTACTTCCAAGAAACACATCACCACGCGGTCAAAACGGATTCGCGAGTGCACTAGATAGTCCCAGGGAGTTGGGGAGTAGGCGCGCACCTCCTGCCAAATCACGGCAGCCGTAGTGGCACGCCTGCGAGTGAGAGGCTGTGCACTGTGAGGCACATGTGCTAAAAAAGGCGGTGAGTCTTGTACTCACGCCCGCTACTTGCATGAAACAAATGACCACGCGGCCAAAATGGATTCCCGGGTGCAGTAGATAGTCTCAGGGGAATTGGGGAGTAGGCGCGCGCTCCTCCTGCAAGTCACTGGCGTCGGCGTGACACGCCTGCGAGTGAGAGACTGTGCACTAAGAGGCACGTGTGCTAAAGAAGGCGGTGAGCCTTGTATGACAACGCATGCCACTTCCACGAAACGCATGACAACGCGGACAAAACGGATTCCCGGGTGCAGTAGATAGTCCCAGGGGAGTTGGAGAGTAGTCGGGCACCTCCTGCCAAATCACGGCAGCCGTAGTGGCACGCCTGCGAGTGAGAGGCTGTGCACTGTGAGGCACATGTGCTAAAGAAGGCGGTGAGTCCTGTACTCACGCCTGCCACTTCCACGAAACGCATGACAACGCCACCAGAATCAAATCCCAGGTGCACTAGACCCAGGGGAACCTCGCCAATAGAGGCGCAACTCCGGGAAATCACGGGCGACGGAGTGGCATGCGTGAGAGTGAGACGGTGTGCAAGAGGAAAGGGTGAGCCTAGTACTCACGCCTGCTACTTCCACGAAACACATCACCACGCGGCCAAAACGGATGGTCGGGTGCACTAGATAGTCCCAGGGGAGTCGGGGAGTAGGCGCGCACCTCCTGCCAAATCACGGCAGCCGTAGTGGCACGCCTGCGAGTGAGAGGCTGTGCACTATGAGGCACATGTGCTAAAAAAGGCGGTGAGTCTTGTACTCACGCCCGCTACTTGCATGAAACAAATGACCACGCGGCCAAAATGGATTCCCGGGTGCAGTAGATAGTCTCAGGGGAATCGGGGAGTAGGCGCGCGCTCCTCCTGCAAGTCACTGGCGTCGGCGTGACACGCCTGCGAGTGAGAGACTGTGCACTAAGAGGCACATGTGCTAAAGAAGGCGGTGAGCCTTGTATGACAACGCATGCCACTTCCACGAAACGCATGACAACGCGGACAAAACGGATTCCCGGGTGCAGTAGATAGTCCCAGGGGAGTTGGAGAGTAGTCGGGCACCTCCTGCCAAATCACGGCAGCCGTAGTGGCACGCCTGCGAGTGAGAGGCTGTGCACTGTGAGGCACATGTGCTCAAGAAGGCGGTGAGTCCTGTACTCACGCCTGCCACTTCCACGAAACGCATGACAACGCCACCAGAATCAAATCCCAGGTGCACTAGACCCAGGGGAACCTCGCCAATAGAGGCGCAACTCCGGGAAATCACGGGCGACGGAGTGGCATGCGTGAGAGTGAGACGGTGTGCAAGAGGAAAGGGTGAGCCTAGTACTCACGCCTGCTACTTCCACGAAACACATCACCACGCGGCCAAAACGGATGGTCGGGTGCACTAGATAGTCCCAGGGGAGTCGGGGAGTAGGCGCGCACCTCCTGCCAAATCACGGCAGCCGTAGTGGCACGCCTGCGAGTGAGAGGCTGTGCACTATGAGGCACATGTGCTAAAAAAGGCGGTGAGTCTTGTACTCACGCCCGCTACTTGCATGAAACAAATGACCACGCGGCCAAAATGGATTCCCGGGTGCAGTAGATAGTCTCAGGGGAATCGGGGAGTAGGCGCGCGCTCCTCCTGCAAGTCACTGGCGTCGGCGTGACACGCCTGCGAGTGAGAGACTGTGCACTAAGAGGCACATGTGCTAAAGAAGGCGGTGAGCCTTGTATGACAACGCATGCCACTTCCACGAAACGCATGACAACGCGGACAAAACGGATTCCCGGGTGCAGTAGATAGTCCCAGGGGAGTTGGAGAGTAGTCGGGCACCTCCTGCCAAATCACGGCAGCCGTAGTGGCACGCCTGCGAGTGAGAGGCTGTGCACTGTGAGGCACATGTGCTCAAGAAGGCGGTGAGTCCTGTACTCACGCCTGCCACTTCCACGAAACGCATGACAACGCCACCAGAATCAAATCCCAGGTGCACTAGACCCAGGGGAACCTCGCCAATAGAGGCGCAACTCCGGGAAATCACGGGCGACGGAGTGGCATGCGTGAGAGTGAGACGGTGTGCAAGAGGAAAGGGTGAGCCTAGTACTCACGCCTGCTACTTCCAAGAAACACATCACCACGCGGCCAAAACGGATGGTCGGGTGCACTAGATAGTCCCAGGGGAGTCGGGGAGTAGGCGCGCACCTCCTGCCAAATCACGGCAGCCGTAGTGGCACGCCTGCGAGTGAGAGGCTGTGCACTATGAGGCACATGTGCTAAAAAAGGCGGTGAGTCTTGTACTCACGCCCGCTACTTGCATGAAACAAATGACCACGCGGCCAAAATGGATTCCCGGGTGCAGTAGATAGTCTCAGGGGAATCGGGGAGTAGGCGGGCGCTCCTCCTGCAAGTCACTGGCGTCGGCGTGACACGCCTGCGAGTGAGAGACTGTGCACTAAGAGGCACATGTGCTAAAGAAGGCGGTGAGCCTTGTATGACAACGCATGCCACTTCCACGAAACGCATGACAACGCGGACAAAACGGATTCCCGGGTGCAGTAGATAGTCCCAGGGGAGTTGGAGAGTAGTCGGGCACCTCCTGCCAAATCACGGCAGCCGTAGTGGCACGCCTGCGAGTGAGAGGCTGTGCACTGTGAGGCACATGTGCTCAAGAAGGCGGTGAGTCCTGTACTCACGCCTGCCACTTCCACGAAACGCATGACAACGCCACCAAAATGAAATCCCAGGTGCACTAGACCCAGGGGAACCTCGGCAATAGACGCGCAACTCTGGGAACTCACGGGCGACGGAGTGGCATGCGTGAGAGTGAGAGGCTGTGCAAGAGGAAGGGGTGAGCCTTGTACTCACGCCTGCTACTTCCAAGAAACACATCACCACGCGGTCAAAACGGATTCGCGAGTGCACTAGATAGTCCCAGGGAGTTGGGGAGTAGGCGCGCACCTCCTGCCAAATCACGGCAGCCGTAGTGGCACGCCTGCGAGTGAGAGGCTGTGCACTGTGAGGCACATGTGCTAAAAAAGGCGGTGAGTCTTGTACTCACGCCCGCTACTTGCATGAAACAAATGACCACGCGGCCAAAATGGATTCCCGGGTGCAGTAGATAGTCTCAGGGGAATTGGGGAGTAGGCGCGCGCTCCTCCTGCAAGTCACTGGCGTCGGCGTGACACGCCTGCGAGTGAGAGACTGTGCACTAAGAGGCACGTGTGCTAAAGAAGGCGGTGAGCCTTGTATGACAACGCATGCCACTTCCACGAAACGCATGACAACGCGGACAAAACGGATTCCCGGGTGCAGTAGATAGTCCCAGGGGAGTTGGAGAGTAGTCGGGCACCTCCTGCCAAATCACGGCAGCCGTAGTGGCACGCCTGCGAGTGAGAGGCTGTGCACTGTGAGGCACATGTGCTAAAGAAGGCGGTGAGTCCTGTACTCACGCCTGCCACTTCCACGAAACGCATGACAACGCCACCAGAATCAAATCCCAGGTGCACTAGACCCAGGGGAACCTCGCCAATAGAGGCGCAACTCCGGGAAATCACGGGCGACGGAGTGGCATGCGTGAGAGTGAGACGGTGTGCAAGAGGAAAGGGTGAGCCTAGTACTCACGCCTGCTACTTCCACGAAACACATCACCACGCGGCCAAAACGGATGGTCGGGTGCACTAGATAGTCCCAGGGGAGTCGGGGAGTAGGCGCGCACCTCCTGCCAAATCACGGCAGCCGTAGTGGCACGCCTGCGAGTGAGAGGCTGTGCACTATGAGGCACATGTGCTAAAAAAGGCGGTGAGTCTTGTACTCACGCCCGCTACTTGCATGAAACAAATGACCACGCGGCCAAAATGGATTCCCGGGTGCAGTAGATAGTCTCAGGGGAATCGGGGAGTAGGCGCGCGCTCCTCCTGCAAGTCACTGGCGTCGGCGTGACACGCCTGCGAGTGAGAGACTGTGCACTAAGAGGCACATGTGCTAAAGAAGGCGGTGAGCCTTGTATGACAACGCATGCCACTTCCACGAAACGCATGACAACGCGGACAAAACGGATTCCCGGGTGCAGTAGATAGTCCCAGGGGAGTTGGAGAGTAGTCGGGCACCTCCTGCCAAATCACGGCAGCCGTAGTGGCACGCCTGCGAGTGAGAGGCTGTGCACTGTGAGGCACATGTGCTCAAGAAGGCGGTGAGTCCTGTACTCACGCCTGCCACTTCCACGAAACGCATGACAACGCCACCAGAATCAAATCCCAGGTGCACTAGACCCAGGGGAACCTCGCCAATAGAGGCGCAACTCCGGGAAATCACGGGCGACGGAGTGGCATGCGTGAGAGTGAGACGGTGTGCAAGAGGAAAGGGTGAGCCTAGTACTCACGCCTGCTACTTCCACGAAACACATCACCACGCGGCCAAAACGGATGGTCGGGTGCACTAGATAGTCCCAGGGGAGTCGGGGAGTAGGCGCGCACCTCCTGCCAAATCACGGCAGCCGTAGTGGCACGCCTGCGAGTGAGAGGCTGTGCACTATGAGGCACATGTGCTAAAAAAGGCGGTGAGTCTTGTACTCACGCCCGCTACTTGCATGAAACAAATGACCACGCGGCCAAAATGGATTCCCGGGTGCAGTAGATAGTCTCAGGGGAATCGGGGAGTAGGCGCGCGCTCCTCCTGCAAGTCACTGGCGTCGGCGTGACACGCCTGCGAGTGAGAGACTGTGCACTAAGAGGCACATGTGCTAAAGAAGGCGGTGAGCCTTGTATGACAACGCATGCCACTTCCACGAAACGCATGACAACGCGGACAAAACGGATTCCCGGGTGCAGTAGATAGTCCCAGGGGAGTTGGAGAGTAGTCGGGCACCTCCTGCCAAATCACGGCAGCCGTAGTGGCACGCCTGCGAGTGAGAGGCTGTGCACTGTGAGGCACATGTGCTCAAGAAGGCGGTGAGTCCTGTACTCACGCCTGCCACTTCCACGAAACGCATGACAACGCCACCAGAATCAAATCCCAGGTGCACTAGACCCAGGGGAACCTCGCCAATAGAGACGCAACTCCGGGAAATCACGGGCGACGGAGTGGCATGCGTGAGAGTGAGACGGTGTGCAAGAGGAAAGGGTGAGCCTAGTACTCACGCCTGCTACTTCCAAGAAACACATCACCACGCGGCCAAAACGGATGGTCGGGTGCACTAGATAGTCCCAGGGGAGTCGGGGAGTAGGCGCGCACCTCCTGCCAAATCACGGCAGCCGTAGTGGCACGCCTGCGAGTGAGAGGCTGTGCACTATGAGGCACATGTGCTAAAAAAGGCGGTGAGTCTTGTACTCACGCCCGCTACTTGCATGAAACAAATGACCACGCGGCCAAAATGGATTCCCGGGTGCAGTAGATAGTCTCAGGGGAATCGGGGAGTAGGCGGGCGCTCCTCCTGCAAGTCACTGGCGTCGGCGTGACACGCCTGCGAGTGAGAGACTGTGCACTAAGAGGCACATGTGCTAAAGAAGGCGGTGAGCCTTGTATGACAACGCATGCCACTTCCACGAAACGCATGACAACGCGGACAAAACGGATTCCCGGGTGCAGTAGATAGTCCCAGGGGAGTTGGAGAGTAGTCGGGCACCTCCTGCCAAATCACGGCAGCCGTAGTGGCACGCCTGCGAGTGAGAGGCTGTGCACTGTGAGGCACATGTGCTCAAGAAGGCGGTGAGTCCTGTACTCACGCCTGCCACTTCCACGAAACGCATGACAACGCCACCAAAATGAAATCCCAGGTGCACTAGACCCAGGGGAACCTCGGCAATAGACGCGCAACTCTGGGAACTCACGGGCGACGGAGTGGCATGCGTGAGAGTGAGAGGCTGTGCAAGAGGAAGGGGTGAGCCTTGTACTCACGCCTGCTACTTCCAAGAAACACATCACCACGCGGTCAAAACGGATTCGCGAGTGCACTAGATAGTCCCAGGGAGTTGGGGAGTAGGCGCGCACCTCCTGCCAAATCACGGCAGCCGTAGTGGCACGCCTGCGAGTGAGAGGCTGTGCACTGTGAGGCACATGTGCTAAAAAAGGCGGTGAGTCTTGTACTCACGCCCGCTACTTGCATGAAACAAATGACCACGCGGCCAAAATGGATTCCCGGGTGCAGTAGATAGTCTCAGGGGAATTGGGGAGTAGGCGCGCGCTCCTCCTGCAAGTCACTGGCGTCGGCGTGACACGCCTGCGAGTGAGAGACTGTGCACTAAGAGGCACGTGTGCTAAAGAAGGCGGTGAGCCTTGTATGACAACGCATGCCACTTCCACGAAACGCATGACAACGCGGACAAAACGGATTCCCGGGTGCAGTAGATAGTCCCAGGGGAGTTGGAGAGTAGTCGGGCACCTCCTGCCAAATCACGGCAGCCGTAGTGGCACGCCTGCGAGTGAGAGGCTGTGCACTGTGAGGCACATGTGCTAAAGAAGGCGGTGAGTCCTGTACTCACGCCTGCCACTTCCACGAAACGCATGACAACGCCACCAGAATCAAATCCCAGGTGCACTAGACCCAGGGGAACCTCGCCAATAGAGGCGCAACTCCGGGAAATCACGGGCGACGGAGTGGCATGCGTGAGAGTGAGACGGTGTGCAAGAGGAAAGGGTGAGCCTAGTACTCACGCCTGCTACTTCCACGAAACACATCACCACGCGGCCAAAACGGATGGTCGGGTGCACTAGATAGTCCCAGGGGAGTCGGGGAGTAGGCGCGCACCTCCTGCCAAATCACGGCAGCCGTAGTGGCACGCCTGCGAGTGAGAGGCTGTGCACTATGAGGCACATGTGCTAAAAAAGGCGGTGAGTCTTGTACTCACGCCCGCTACTTGCATGAAACAAATGACCACGCGGCCAAAATGGATTCCCGGGTGCAGTAGATAGTCTCAGGGGAATCGGGGAGTAGGCGGGCGCTCCTCCTGCAAGTCACTGGCGTCGGCGTGACACGCCTGCGAGTGAGAGACTGTGCACTAAGAGGCACATGTGCTAAAGAAGGCGGTGAGCCTTGTATGACAACGCATGCCACTTCCACGAAACGCATGACAACGCGGACAAAACGGATTCCCGGGTGCAGTAGATAGTCCCAGGGGAGTTGGAGAGTAGTCGGGCACCTCCTGCCAAATCACGGCAGCCGTAGTGGCACGCCTGCGAGTGAGAGGCTGTGCACTGTGAGGCACATGTGCTCAAGAAGGCGGTGAGTCCTGTACTCACGCCTGCCACTTCCACGAAACGCATGACAACGCCACCAAAATGAAATCCCAGGTGCACTAGACCCAGGGGAACCTCGGCAATAGACGCGCAACTCTGGGAACTCACGGGCGACGGAGTGGCATGCGTGAGAGTGAGAGGCTGTGCAAGAGGAAGGGGTGAGCCTTGTACTCACGCCTGCTACTTCCAAGAAACACATCACCACGCGGTCAAAACGGATTCGCGAGTGCACTAGATAGTCCCAGGGAGTTGGGGAGTAGGCGCGCACCTCCTGCCAAATCACGGCAGCCGTAGTGGCACGCCTGCGAGTGAGAGGCTGTGCACTGTGAGGCACATGTGCTAAAAAAGGCGGTGAGTCTTGTACTCACGCCCGCTACTTGCATGAAACAAATGACCACGCGGCCAAAATGGATTCCCGGGTGCAGTAGATAGTCTCAGGGGAATTGGGGAGTAGGCGCGCGCTCCTCCTGCAAGTCACTGGCGTCGGCGTGACACGCCTGCGAGTGAGAGACTGTGCACTAAGAGGCACGTGTGCTAAAGAAGGCGGTGAGCCTTGTATGACAACGCATGCCACTTCCACGAAACGCATGACAACGCGGACAAAACGGATTCCCGGGTGCAGTAGATAGTCCCAGGGGAGTTGGAGAGTAGTCGGGCACCTCCTGCCAAATCACGGCAGCCGTAGTGGCACGCCTGCGAGTGAGAGGCTGTGCACTGTGAGGCACATGTGCTAAAGAAGGCGGTGAGTCCTGTACTCACGCCTGCCACTTCCACGAAACGCATGACAACGCCACCAGAATCAAATCCCAGGTGCACTAGACCCAGGGGAACCTCGCCAATAGAGGCGCAACTCCGGGAAATCACGGGCGACGGAGTGGCATGCGTGAGAGTGAGACGGTGTGCAAGAGGAAAGGGTGAGCCTAGTACTCACGCCTGCTACTTCCACGAAACACATCACCACGCGGCCAAAACGGATGGTCGGGTGCACTAGATAGTCCCAGGGGAGTCGGGGAGTAGGCGCGCACCTCCTGCCAAATCACGGCAGCCGTAGTGGCACGCCTGCGAGTGAGAGGCTGTGCACTATGAGGCACATGTGCTAAAAAAGGCGGTGAGTCTTGTACTCACGCCCGCTACTTGCATGAAACAAATGACCACGCGGCCAAAATGGATTCCCGGGTGCAGTAGATAGTCTCAGGGGAATCGGGGAGTAGGCGCGCGCTCCTCCTGCAAGTCACTGGCGTCGGCGTGACACGCCTGCGAGTGAGAGACTGTGCACTAAGAGGCACATGTGCTAAAGAAGGCGGTGAGCCTTGTATGACAACGCATGCCACTTCCACGAAACGCATGACAACGCGGACAAAACGGATTCCCGGGTGCAGTAGATAGTCCCAGGGGAGTTGGAGAGTAGTCGGGCACCTCCTGCCAAATCACGGCAGCCGTAGTGGCACGCCTGCGAGTGAGAGGCTGTGCACTGTGAGGCACATGTGCTCAAGAAGGCGGTGAGTCCTGTACTCACGCCTGCCACTTCCACGAAACGCATGACAACGCCACCAGAATCAAATCCCAGGTGCACTAGACCCAGGGGAACCTCGCCAATAGAGGCGCAACTCCGGGAAATCACGGGCGACGGAGTGGCATGCGTGAGAGTGAGACGGTGTGCAAGAGGAAAGGGTGAGCCTAGTACTCACGCCTGCTACTTCCACGAAACACATCACCACGCGGCCAAAACGGATGGTCGGGTGCACTAGATAGTCCCAGGGGAGTCGGGGAGTAGGCGCGCACCTCCTGCCAAATCACGGCAGCCGTAGTGGCACGCCTGCGAGTGAGAGGCTGTGCACTATGAGGCACATGTGCTAAAAAAGGCGGTGAGTCTTGTACTCACGCCCGCTACTTGCATGAAACAAATGACCACGCGGCCAAAATGGATTCCCGGGTGCAGTAGATAGTCTCAGGGGAATCGGGGAGTAGGCGCGCGCTCCTCCTGCAAGTCACTGGCGTCGGCGTGACACGCCTGCGAGTGAGAGACTGTGCACTAAGAGGCACATGTGCTAAAGAAGGCGGTGAGCCTTGTATGACAACGCATGCCACTTCCACGAAACGCATGACAACGCGGACAAAACGGATTCCCGGGTGCAGTAGATAGTCCCAGGGGAGTTGGAGAGTAGTCGGGCACCTCCTGCCAAATCACGGCAGCCGTAGTGGCACGCCTGCGAGTGAGAGGCTGTGCACTGTGAGGCACATGTGCTCAAGAAGGCGGTGAGTCCTGTACTCACGCCTGCCACTTCCACGAAACGCATGACAACGCCACCAGAATCAAATCCCAGGTGCACTAGACCCAGGGGAACCTCGCCAATAGAGGCGCAACTCCGGGAAATCACGGGCGACGGAGTGGCATGCGTGAGAGTGAGACGGTGTGCAAGAGGAAAGGGTGAGCCTAGTACTCACGCCTGCTACTTCCAAGAAACACATCACCACGCGGCCAAAACGGATGGTCGGGTGCACTAGATAGTCCCAGGGGAGTCGGGGAGTAGGCGCGCACCTCCTGCCAAATCACGGCAGCCGTAGTGGCACGCCTGCGAGTGAGAGGCTGTGCACTATGAGGCACATGTGCTAAAAAAGGCGGTGAGTCTTGTACTCACGCCCGCTACTTGCATGAAACAAATGACCACGCGGCCAAAATGGATTCCCGGGTGCAGTAGATAGTCTCAGGGGAATCGGGGAGTAGGCGGGCGCTCCTCCTGCAAGTCACTGGCGTCGGCGTGACACGCCTGCGAGTGAGAGACTGTGCACTAAGAGGCACATGTGCTAAAGAAGGCGGTGAGCCTTGTATGACAACGCATGCCACTTCCACGAAACGCATGACAACGCGGACAAAACGGATTCCCGGGTGCAGTAGATAGTCCCAGGGGAGTTGGAGAGTAGTCGGGCACCTCCTGCCAAATCACGGCAGCCGTAGTGGCACGCCTGCGAGTGAGAGGCTGTGCACTGTGAGGCACATGTGCTCAAGAAGGCGGTGAGTCCTGTACTCACGCCTGCCACTTCCACGAAACGCATGACAACGCCACCAAAATGAAATCCCAGGTGCACTAGACCCAGGGGAACCTCGGCAATAGACGCGCAACTCTGGGAACTCACGGGCGACGGAGTGGCATGCGTGAGAGTGAGAGGCTGTGCAAGAGGAAGGGGTGAGCCTTGTACTCACGCCTGCTACTTCCAAGAAACACATCACCACGCGGTCAAAACGGATTCGCGAGTGCACTAGATAGTCCCAGGGAGTTGGGGAGTAGGCGCGCACCTCCTGCCAAATCACGGCAGCCGTAGTGGCACGCCTGCGAGTGAGAGGCTGTGCACTGTGAGGCACATGTGCTAAAAAAGGCGGTGAGTCTTGTACTCACGCCCGCTACTTGCATGAAACAAATGACCACGCGGCCAAAATGGATTCCCGGGTGCAGTAGATAGTCTCAGGGGAATTGGGGAGTAGGCGCGCGCTCCTCCTGCAAGTCACTGGCGTCGGCGTGACACGCCTGCGAGTGAGAGACTGTGCACTAAGAGGCACGTGTGCTAAAGAAGGCGGTGAGCCTTGTATGACAACGCATGCCACTTCCACGAAACGCATGACAACGCGGACAAAACGGATTCCCGGGTGCAGTAGATAGTCCCAGGGGAGTTGGAGAGTAGTCGGGCACCTCCTGCCAAATCACGGCAGCCGTAGTGGCACGCCTGCGAGTGAGAGGCTGTGCACTGTGAGGCACATGTGCTAAAGAAGGCGGTGAGTCCTGTACTCACGCCTGCCACTTCCACGAAACGCATGACAACGCCACCAGAATCAAATCCCAGGTGCACTAGACCCAGGGGAACCTCGCCAATAGAGGCGCAACTCCGGGAAATCACGGGCGACGGAGTGGCATGCGTGAGAGTGAGACGGTGTGCAAGAGGAAAGGGTGAGCCTAGTACTCACGCCTGCTACTTCCACGAAACACATCACCACGCGGCCAAAACGGATGGTCGGGTGCACTAGATAGTCCCAGGGGAGTCGGGGAGTAGGCGCGCACCTCCTGCCAAATCACGGCAGCCGTAGTGGCACGCCTGCGAGTGAGAGGCTGTGCACTATGAGGCACATGTGCTAAAAAAGGCGGTGAGTCTTGTACTCACGCCCGCTACTTGCATGAAACAAATGACCACGCGGCCAAAATGGATTCCCGGGTGCAGTAGATAGTCTCAGGGGAATCGGGGAGTAGGCGGGCGCTCCTCCTGCAAGTCACTGGCGTCGGCGTGACACGCCTGCGAGTGAGAGACTGTGCACTAAGAGGCACAT
The DNA here is from genome assembly GCF_964205215.1 of Stylophora pistillata. Taxonomy (NCBI): domain Eukaryota; kingdom Metazoa; phylum Cnidaria; class Anthozoa; order Scleractinia; family Pocilloporidae; genus Stylophora; species Stylophora pistillata. Next base: position 22,139 of record NW_028290940.1, read on the forward strand.
GTGCTAAAGAAGGCGGTGAGCCTTGTATGACAACGCATGCCACTTCCACGAAACGCATGACAACGCGGACAAAACGGATTCCCGGGTGCAGTAGATAGTCCCAGGGGAGTTGGAGAGTAGTCGGGCACCTCCTGCCAAATCACGGCAGCCGTAGTGGCACGCCTGCGAGTGAGAGGCTGTGCACTGTGAGGCACATGTGCTCAAGAAGGCGGTGAGTCCTGTACTCACGCCTGCCACTTCCACGAAACGCATGACAACGCCACCAAAATGAAATCCCAGGTGCACTAGACCCAGGGGAACCTCGGCAATAGACGCGCAACTCTGGGAACTCACGGGCGACGGAGTGGCATGCGTGAGAGTGAGAGGCTGTGCAAGAGGAAGGGGTGAGCCTTGTACTCACGCCTGCTACTTCCAAGAAACACATCACCACGCGGTCAAAACGGATTCGCGAGTGCACTAGATAGTCCCAGGGAGTTGGGGAGTAGGCGCGCACCTCCTGCCAAATCACGGCAGCCGTAGTGGCACGCCTGCGAGTGAGAGGCTGTGCACTGTGAGGCACATGTGCTAAAAAAGGCGGTGAGTCTTGTACTCACGCCCGCTACTTGCATGAAACAAATGACCACGCGGCCAAAATGGATTCCCGGGTGCAGTAGATAGTCTCAGGGGAATTGGGGAGTAGGCGCGCGCTCCTCCTGCAAGTCACTGGCGTCGGCGTGACACGCCTGCGAGTGAGAGACTGTGCACTAAGAGGCACGTGTGCTAAAGAAGGCGGTGAGCCTTGTATGACAACGCATGCCACTTCCACGAAACGCATGACAACGCGGACAAAACGGATTCCCGGGTGCAGTAGATAGTCCCAGGGGAGTTGGAGAGTAGTCGGGCACCTCCTGCCAAATCACGGCAGCCGTAGTGGCACGCCTGCGAGTGAGAGGCTGTGCACTGTGAGGCACATGTGCTAAAGAAGGCGGTGAGTCCTGTACTCACGCCTGCCACTTCCACGAAACGCATGACAACGCCACCAGAATCAAATCCCAGGTGCACTAGACCCAGGGGAACCTCGCCAATAGAGGCGCAACTCCGGGAAATCACGGGCGACGGAGTGGCATGCGTGAGAGTGAGACGGTGTGCAAGAGGAAAGGGTGAGCCTAGTACTCACGCCTGCTACTTCCACGAAACACATCACCACGCGGCCAAAACGGATGGTCGGGTGCACTAGATAGTCCCAGGGGAGTCGGGGAGTAGGCGCGCACCTCCTGCCAAATCACGGCAGCCGTAGTGGCACGCCTGCGAGTGAGAGGCTGTGCACTATGAGGCACATGTGCTAAAAAAGGCGGTGAGTCTTGTACTCACGCCCGCTACTTGCATGAAACAAATGACCACGCGGCCAAAATGGATTCCCGGGTGCAGTAGATAGTCTCAGGGGAATCGGGGAGTAGGCGCGCGCTCCTCCTGCAAGTCACTGGCGTCGGCGTGACACGCCTGCGAGTGAGAGACTGTGCACTAAGAGGCACATGTGCTAAAGAAGGCGGTGAGCCTTGTATGACAACGCATGCCACTTCCACGAAACGCATGACAACGCGGACAAAACGGATTCCCGGGTGCAGTAGATAGTCCCAGGGGAGTTGGAGAGTAGTCGGGCACCTCCTGCCAAATCACGGCAGCCGTAGTGGCACGCCTGCGAGTGAGAGGCTGTGCACTGTGAGGCACATGTGCTCAAGAAGGCGGTGAGTCCTGTACTCACGCCTGCCACTTCCACGAAACGCATGACAACGCCACCAGAATCAAATCCCAGGTGCACTAGACCCAGGGGAACCTCGCCAATAGAGGCGCAACTCCGGGAAATCACGGGCGACGGAGTGGCATGCGTGAGAGTGAGACGGTGTGCAAGAGGAAAGGGTGAGCCTAGTACTCACGCCTGCTACTTCCACGAAACACATCACCACGCGGCCAAAACGGATGGTCGGGTGCACTAGATAGTCCCAGGGGAGTCGGGGAGTAGGCGCGCACCTCCTGCCAAATCACGGCAGCCGTAGTGGCACGCCTGCGAGTGAGAGGCTGTGCACTATGAGGCACATGTGCTAAAAAAAGGCGGTGAGTCTTGTACTCACGCCCGCTACTTGCATGAAACAAATGACCACGCGGCCAAAATGGATTCCCGGGTGCAGTAGATAGTCTCAGGGGAATCGGGGAGTAGGCGCGCGCTCCTCCTGCAAGTCACTGGCGTCGGCGTGACACGCCTGCGAGTGAGAGACTGTGCACTAAGAGGCACATGTGCTAAAGAAGGCGGTGAGCCTTGTATGACAACGCATGCCACTTCCACGAAACGCATGACAACGCGGACAAAACGGATTCCCGGGTGCAGTAGATAGTCCCAGGGGAGTTGGAGAGTAGTCGGGCACCTCCTGCCAAATCACGGCAGCCGTAGTGGCACGCCTGCGAGTGAGAGGCTGTGCACTGTGAGGCACATGTGCTCAAGAAGGCGGTGAGTCCTGTACTCACGCCTGCCACTTCCACGAAACGCATGACAACGCCACCAGAATCAAATCCCAGGTGCACTAGACCCAGGGGAACCTCGCCAATAGAGGCGCAACTCCGGGAAATCACGGGCGACGGAGTGGCATGCGTGAGAGTGAGACGGTGTGCAAGAGGAAAGGGTGAGCCTAGTACTCACGCCTGCTACTTCCAAGAAACACATCACCACGCGGCCAAAACGGATGGTCGGGTGCACTAGATAGTCCCAGGGGAGTCGGGGAGTAGGCGCGCACCTCCTGCCAAATCACGGCAGCCGTAGTGGCACGCCTGCGAGTGAGAGGCTGTGCACTATGAGGCACATGTGCTAAAAAAGGCGGTGAGTCTTGTACTCACGCCCGCTACTTGCATGAAACAAATGACCACGCGGCCAAAATGGATTCCCGGGTGCAGTAGATAGTCTCAGGGGAATCGGGGAGTAGGCGGGCGCTCCTCCTGCAAGTCACTGGCGTCGGCGTGACACGCCTGCGAGTGAGAGACTGTGCACTAAGAGGCACATGTGCTAAAGAAGGCGGTGAGCCTTGTATGACAACGCATGCCACTTCCACGAAACGCATGACAACGCGGACAAAACGGATTCCCGGGTGCAGTAGATAGTCCCAGGGGAGTTGGAGAGTAGTCGGGCACCTCCTGCCAAATCACGGCAGCCGTAGTGGCACGCCTGCGAGTGAGAGGCTGTGCACTGTGAGGCACATGTGCTCAAGAAGGCGGTGAGTCCTGTACTCACGCCTGCCACTTCCACGAAACGCATGACAACGCCACCAAAATGAAATCCCAGGTGCACTAGACCCAGGGGAACCTCGGCAATAGACGCGCAACTCTGGGAACTCACGGGCGACGGAGTGGCATGCGTGAGAGTGAGAGGCTGTGCAAGAGGAAGGGGTGAGCCTTGTACTCACGCCTGCTACTTCCAAGAAACACATCACCACGCGGTCAAAACGGATTCGCGAGTGCACTAGATAGTCCCAGGGAGTTGGGGAGTAGGCGCGCACCTCCTGCCAAATCACGGCAGCCGTAGTGGCACGCCTGCGAGTGAGAGGCTGTGCACTGTGAGGCACATGTGCTAAAAAAGGCGGTGAGTCTTGTACTCACGCCCGCTACTTGCATGAAACAAATGACCACGCGGCCAAAATGGATTCCCGGGTGCAGTAGATAGTCTCAGGGGAATTGGGGAGTAGGCGCGCGCTCCTCCTGCAAGTCACTGGCGTCGGCGTGACACGCCTGCGAGTGAGAGACTGTGCACTAAGAGGCACGTGTGCTAAAGAAGGCGGTGAGCCTTGTATGACAACGCATGCCACTTCCACGAAACGCATGACAACGCGGACAAAACGGATTCCCGGGTGCAGTAGATAGTCCCAGGGGAGTTGGAGAGTAGTCGGGCACCTCCTGCCAAATCACGGCAGCCGTAGTGGCACGCCTGCGAGTGAGAGGCTGTGCACTGTGAGGCACATGTGCTAAAGAAGGCGGTGAGTCCTGTACTCACGCCTGCCACTTCCACGAAACGCATGACAACGCCACCAGAATCAAATCCCAGGTGCACTAGACCCAGGGGAACCTCGCCAATAGAGGCGCAACTCCGGGAAATCACGGGCGACGGAGTGGCATGCGTGAGAGTGAGACGGTGTGCAAGAGGAAAGGGTGAGCCTAGTACTCACGCCTGCTACTTCCACGAAACACATCACCACGCGGCCAAAACGGATGGTCGGGTGCACTAGATAGTCCCAGGGGAGTCGGGGAGTAGGCGCGCACCTCCTGCCAAATCACGGCAGCCGTAGTGGCACGCCTGCGAGTGAGAGGCTGTGCACTATGAGGCACATGTGCTAAAAAAGGCGGTGAGTCTTGTACTCACGCCCGCTACTTGCATGAAACAAATGACCACGCGGCCAAAATGGATTCCCGGGTGCAGTAGATAGTCTCAGGGGAATCGGGGAGTAGGCGGGCGCTCCTCCTGCAAGTCACTGGCGTCGGCGTGACACGCCTGCGAGTGAGAGACTGTGCACTAAGAGGCACATGTGCTAAAGAAGGCGGTGAGCCTTGTATGACAACGCATGCCACTTCCACGAAACGCATGACAACGCGGACAAAACGGATTCCCGGGTGCAGTAGATAGTCCCAGGGGAGTTGGAGAGTAGTCGGGCACCTCCTGCCAAATCACGGCAGCCGTAGTGGCACGCCTGCGAGTGAGAGGCTGTGCACTGTGAGGCACATGTGCTCAAGAAGGCGGTGAGTCCTGTACTCACGCCTGCCACTTCCACGAAACGCATGACAACGCCACCAAAATGAAATCCCAGGTGCACTAGACCCAGGGGAACCTCGGCAATAGACGCGCAACTCTGGGAACTCACGGGCGACGGAGTGGCATGCGTGAGAGTGAGAGGCTGTGCAAGAGGAAGGGGTGAGCCTTGTACTCACGCCTGCTACTTCCAAGAAACACATCACCACGCGGTCAAAACGGATTCGCGAGTGCACTAGATAGTCCCAGGGAGTTGGGGAGTAGGCGCGCACCTCCTGCCAAATCACGGCAGCCGTAGTGGCACGCCTGCGAGTGAGAGGCTGTGCACTGTGAGGCACATGTGCTAAAAAAGGCGGTGAGTCTTGTACTCACGCCCGCTACTTGCATGAAACAAATGACCACGCGGCCAAAATGGATTCCCGGGTGCAGTAGATAGTCTCAGGGGAATTGGGGAGTAGGCGCGCGCTCCTCCTGCAAGTCACTGGCGTCGGCGTGACACGCCTGCGAGTGAGAGACTGTGCACTAAGAGGCACGTGTGCTAAAGAAGGCGGTGAGCCTTGTATGACAACGCATGCCACTTCCACGAAACGCATGACAACGCGGACAAAACGGATTCCCGGGTGCAGTAGATAGTCCCAGGGGAGTTGGAGAGTAGTCGGGCACCTCCTGCCAAATCACGGCAGCCGTAGTGGCACGCCTGCGAGTGAGAGGCTGTGCACTGTGAGGCACATGTGCTAAAGAAGGCGGTGAGTCCTGTACTCACGCCTGCCACTTCCACGAAACGCATGACAACGCCACCAGAATCAAATCCCAGGTGCACTAGACCCAGGGGAACCTCGCCAATAGAGGCGCAACTCCGGGAAATCACGGGCGACGGAGTGGCATGCGTGAGAGTGAGACGGTGTGCAAGAGGAAAGGGTGAGCCTAGTACTCACGCCTGCTACTTCCACGAAACACATCACCACGCGGCCAAAACGGATGGTCGGGTGCACTAGATAGTCCCAGGGGAGTCGGGGAGTAGGCGCGCACCTCCTGCCAAATCACGGCAGCCGTAGTGGCACGCCTGCGAGTGAGAGGCTGTGCACTATGAGGCACATGTGCTAAAAAAGGCGGTGAGTCTTGTACTCACGCCCGCTACTTGCATGAAACAAATGACCACGCGGCCAAAATGGATTCCCGGGTGCAGTAGATAGTCTCAGGGGAATCGGGGAGTAGGCGGGCGCTCCTCCTGCAAGTCACTGGCGTCGGCGTGACACGCCTGCGAGTGAGAGACTGTGCACTAAGAGGCACATGTGCTAAAGAAGGCGGTGAGCCTTGTATGACAACGCATGCCACTTCCACGAAACGCATGACAACGCGGACAAAACGGATTCCCGGGTGCAGTAGATAGTCCCAGGGGAGTTGGAGAGTAGTCGGGCACCTCCTGCCAAATCACGGCAGCCGTAGTGGCACGCCTGCGAGTGAGAGGCTGTGCACTGTGAGGCACATGTGCTCAAGAAGGCGGTGAGTCCTGTACTCACGCCTGCCACTTCCACGAAACGCATGACAACGCCACCAAAATGAAATCCCAGGTGCACTAGACCCAGGGGAACCTCGGCAATAGACGCGCAACTCTGGGAACTCACGGGCGACGGAGTGGCATGCGTGAGAGTGAGAGGCTGTGCAAGAGGAAGGGGTGAGCCTTGTACTCACGCCTGCTACTTCCAAGAAACACATCACCACGCGGTCAAAACGGATTCGCGAGTGCACTAGATAGTCCCAGGGAGTTGGGGAGTAGGCGCGCACCTCCTGCCAAATCACGGCAGCCGTAGTGGCACGCCTGCGAGTGAGAGGCTGTGCACTGTGAGGCACATGTGCTAAAAAAGGCGGTGAGTCTTGTACTCACGCCCGCTACTTGCATGAAACAAATGACCACGCGGCCAAAATGGATTCCCGGGTGCAGTAGATAGTCTCAGGGGAATTGGGGAGTAGGCGCGCGCTCCTCCTGCAAGTCACTGGCGTCGGCGTGACACGCCTGCGAGTGAGAGACTGTGCACTAAGAGGCACGTGTGCTAAAGAAGGCGGTGAGCCTTGTATGACAACGCATGCCACTTCCACGAAACGCATGACAACGCGGACAAAACGGATTCCCGGGTGCAGTAGATAGTCCCAGGGGAGTTGGAGAGTAGTCGGGCACCTCCTGCCAAATCACGGCAGCCGTAGTGGCACGCCTGCGAGTGAGAGGCTGTGCACTGTGAGGCACATGTGCTAAAGAAGGCGGTGAGTCCTGTACTCACGCCTGCCACTTCCACGAAACGCATGACAACGCCACCAGAATCAAATCCCAGGTGCACTAGACCCAGGGGAACCTCGCCAATAGAGGCGCAACTCCGGGAAATCACGGGCGACGGAGTGGCATGCGTGAGAGTGAGACGGTGTGCAAGAGGAAAGGGTGAGCCTAGTACTCACGCCTGCTACTTCCACGAAACACATCACCACGCGGCCAAAACGGATGGTCGGGTGCACTAGATAGTCCCAGGGGAGTCGGGGAGTAGGCGCGCACCTCCTGCCAAATCACGGCAGCCGTAGTGGCACGCCTGCGAGTGAGAGGCTGTGCACTATGAGGCACATGTGCTAAAAAAGGCGGTGAGTCTTGTACTCACGCCCGCTACTTGCATGAAACAAATGACCACGCGGCCAAAATGGATTCCCGGGTGCAGTAGATAGTCTCAGGGGAATCGGGGAGTAGGCGCGCGCTCCTCCTGCAAGTCACTGGCGTCGGCGTGACACGCCTGCGAGTGAGAGACTGTGCACTAAGAGGCACATGTGCTAAAGAAGGCGGTGAGCCTTGTATGACAACGCATGCCACTTCCACGAAACGCATGACAACGCGGACAAAACGGATTCCCGGGTGCAGTAGATAGTCCCAGGGGAGTTGGAGAGTAGTCGGGCACCTCCTGCCAAATCACGGCAGCCGTAGTGGCACGCCTGCGAGTGAGAGGCTGTGCACTGTGAGGCACATGTGCTCAAGAAGGCGGTGAGTCCTGTACTCACGCCTGCCACTTCCACGAAACGCATGACAACGCCACCAGAATCAAATCCCAGGTGCACTAGACCCAGGGGAACCTCGCCAATAGAGGCGCAACTCCGGGAAATCACGGGCGACGGAGTGGCATGCGTGAGAGTGAGACGGTGTGCAAGAGGAAAGGGTGAGCCTAGTACTCACGCCTGCTACTTCCACGAAACACATCACCACGCGGCCAAAACGGATGGTCGGGTGCACTAGATAGTCCCAGGGGAGTCGGGGAGTAGGCGCGCACCTCCTGCCAAATCACGGCAGCCGTAGTGGCACGCCTGCGAGTGAGAGGCTGTGCACTATGAGGCACATGTGCTAAAAAAGGCGGTGAGTCTTGTACTCACGCCCGCTACTTGCATGAAACAAATGACCACGCGGCCAAAATGGATTCCCGGGTGCAGTAGATAGTCTCAGGGGAATCGGGGAGTAGGCGCGCGCTCCTCCTGCAAGTCACTGGCGTCGGCGTGACACGCCTGCGAGTGAGAGACTGTGCACTAAGAGGCACATGTGCTAAAGAAGGCGGTGAGCCTTGTATGACAACGCATGCCACTTCCACGAAACGCATGACAACGCGGACAAAACGGATTCCCGGGTGCAGTAGATAGTCCCAGGG
>NW_028290941.1:0-1000 GCF_964205215.1 Stylophora pistillata
GGTAGGAACATGATAACGAGAAAAAAAATAATACGGTAACTTAGTTGAATAAAAGGCGCTCGTTGGTACCGTGGGGAGTGAGAATGCCGAATTAAAAGATAAATTTCTGTATCAGAGTTTTGGGGCTTTCTCAACTGCCTAGATGTAATTGAAAAAGCTGCAGACTGCCATATGATGCTGGAATGATTAGGCAGATGTGTCTGGCGTCTGGTTTTGATGCGTCCTTGTAATTGCTTTCCAGGTCGCGAGGCGTTCTCTGAATCGGTCACCCCATCCTCTTCCTGTTTCACCAACGAATATCTTTTTGTAATAATTTGGATATATCAACAAAGTTGAAATGGTAAATTGGCCACCGAAAGGATTACAAAAGCTGACGTTTCGAGCGTTAGCCCTTCGTCGGAGCGAATAGAGGAATTGTGGGTTTTGTGTGCTTTTGAAGGCAGAAAATGGAGCTACGTTATTGGTGGGAACATGGCAACGAGAAAAACACGAATAAATGAGTGGAATGAAAAGCGTTCGTTGATCCCTCTGGGATTTAGATTGCCGGTTTGAAAGATGAGCCTTTGTTCAAGAGTTTTGCGGCTTTCCGTGCTACCTAAGTGTAAGGAAAGACCGCAGATTGCCATATGTTGCTTAGAATGATTAGGTAAATTAAAATGTCTGGCGACTGGTTTCGACGTGTCCTTGTCATTCTTTTCCACGTCTCGAAGGTATTCTCGGAATCGGTCACCTAGTCTTCTGCCTGTTTCGCCGATGTATATCTTTTTGCAATAAGTGCAAGTTATGCAATAGATTGCATTGGCGGAGGTGCACGTGAAGTGATCGCTGATCTTAATGGAGCGTTTAGGTCCCGATATTTTATCAGTGTTGTGAATGAAAGAGGCTGATAGTTTCGAAAGAAATTGTTTGGGGCTGCGTCGGTGGCAGTAACGAAATAATTTGGATATATCAACAAAGTTGAAATGGTAAATTGGCCACCGTAATGATTACAAAACCTGAC